>NC_063350.1:27335275-27364334 GCF_021869965.1 Rhincodon typus | reverse complement strand
CCTTGAAACTGCTCGACCATGTCCTGAAGCAAGCCAGGTACTACAGCCACATCACCTTTCTTAGTACCTGCCTACGGAACCAGATCATCCCCAATGGACTACAGTACCCGTCTGTTTCCTCTCCACCTATCTTCTCCTCTATCCATCTTCTATCCACCTCCCCCTCTCTCCCTATTTATTTCAGAACCCCCTTCCCCTCCCCCATTTCTGATGAAGGGTCTAGGCCTGAAATGTCAGCCTTCCTGCTCGGCCTGCTGTGTTCATCCAGCTCTATGCCTTGTTATCTCAGATTTTCCAGCATCTGCAGTTCCTACTATATCTGAGATATCTTGAACCTGGGCACCAGGCAAGCAATACAGCCTTTAGAATTCTTGATAAGGGAAGAGGATGGCCTAGTGGCATTATTGGTGAACTGTTAATCCAGAGACCCAGATAACATTCTGGGAACCCAGGTTTGTATCCCGCCACGGCAGATGGTGGAATTTGAATTCAATCAAAATATCTGGAATTAAGAATCTAGTGATGACCATGAATCCACTGTCGATTGTCAGAAAAACCCATCTGGTTCACTAATGTCCTTTAAGGAAGGAAACTGCCATCCTTACCTGGTCTGGCCTACATGTGACTCCAGACCCACAGCAATGTGATTGACTCTGAACTGCCCTTTGGGCAATTAGGGATAGGCAATAAATGCTGCCTGGCCAGCGACACCCTCATCCCATTAATGAATTAAAAAAATAACTCTGGCCACAGAGAACAGTACCTATTCCCTGACTATATTATCCCAGATTACAAGTACATTTCTCTTTTCTTCCTCCTCTTGAATAGCTCCCTGTACCATGGAACGATGGCCAACTTGCTTGTCCTCCCGACAATCCCCACTCATCCACGCTGGGAAAGAGAATCTCAAACCTTTCACACAACTTTAAGGGCTGAGGCTCCTTTAGCGCTACCTCCTGGATCTCTGTATCTCATAGTCATTCATACCCTCCTGTTCCTGACCACTCTCCGAATTTGAGGTAGTTAATCTAAGAGGTGTGTCTGCATCTGAAACACAGCATCCAGTTATCTCTCCACCTCCCTGATGTGTTGTAATTTTCAAAGCTCCGACTCCAGCAACTCTGAGCAAGAGTTCCTCAAGCAACCAGCACTTGCTACAGATGTGGTTACCATGAGCCAAAATGGGATCCACCAGCTCCCACATCAAGCAGGTACAATATGTTGCCTTGTCTGGCATTTCTCTTTTAATTACTTAGTTCTGAAGTTTTTTTTAGGTTAATAATAGTCTGTAATTATTTCTCCTATTTACCCACAATCTGTCAAATTAGTAGCTATCAAGGGCAGCATGGTGGCTTTGAGGTTGGCACTGCTGCCTCAGAGCACCAGGGACCTGGGTTTGATTCCTCCCTTGGGTAATTGCCTGTATGGAATTTGCATATTCTCCCTGTGTCTACATGGGGTTCCTCCAGGTGCTCCGGTTTCCTCCCACAGCCCAAAGATGTGCAGGTTAGGTAGATTGGCCATGGGAAATGTGGGGTTACAAGGATAGGGTGGATCTGGGTGGAATGCTCTTCGGAGGGCAAGTGTAAACATGATGTGCCGAATGGCCTGTTTCTACACTGTAGGGACTTTGTGAAATAACCAATGAACTTACAGTTTACCTGTAATGTTATTCTTTTATGCTGGGCCTCGGATTCTGGGTTTCAATTTATCCTGTTAATAAAAGCCTTACAAACTACGAGCCACAAAATAGCAAGCAAGAACACCTCTTCCCCTCTGCACTGAACTCCCACATTGCCACCAAATTCCCTGAACTATCATACTCACTTGTGCTGTGTCTCATTCTGGATGGGATCTCTCCTTCCCAACTGTGTGAAGCTGACTAATGATTAGTTTGAACAGGGTCTCTCAAATCGAGCTGAGCTGAGATGACTCAGACTCGCTAAGCTTTAATACCAATTAACACCTTTTGGGCTCTGTTAAGACTTCAGATGATTGACGGATACATCTTGTCAAGCTAAATATATAGCAACTATAACAATAATTTAAAGACATTATTATTTAAAATCTGTCACTTTTAGTTTGTCAAATATTGTCTGGTTTTTGAGTGTTTTTTTTATTCTGATCAATTCAATTGAATACTTGCAGTAGTAAAAACAAGCATTTAAATCACATCTGTTTGATTTCGATGCCTAATTAACAGAGAGATGTGAGAGAGAAAAAAAGATAGTTGATGCTGAGACATAATGTAAAATATTGATTAGAAGTGTCTAAATTCATACTGGAAAGTCAATGAGATCTGATCTTCCATGTGAAATACACAGGGCAGATTGAGAAAGTAAAATGCACAGAATACCTCCAGCAACATTAACAATTATGTATAATTTTTAATTATTATTAAACATATAATTTTTTCTCCCTTTTCTATCCAATTCACAAACAGACAAACGTTCCTGTGGAGCAATTGTCAGTTGCCAGGGTAACTGGATACATGGGAAGCTTTTCCATCAAAGGGCTCTAATGAATTACAAAATTGTATGATGTAGTCTCATACATATAACTGGTCCTCCAGTTTGAGGGCAAGATTCTTTTACTGAATTACTCCAATTTCTTTTCCTGCAGTTAATCACACACTAGGATGTGGTAACAACACATTAGTAACGTACCCAAAATGATAGTTTCCAGGAATGAACATATATGGTGAGTCAGAGATAGTAGGAACTGCAGATGCTGGAGAATCTGAGATAACAAGGTGTAGAGCTGGATGAACACAGCAGGTCAAGTAGCATCAGAGGAGCAGGAAGGCTGACGTTTCGGGCCTAGACCCTTCTTCAGAAATGGAGGAGGGGAAGGGGGTTCTGAAATAAATAGGGAGAGAGGGGGAGGCAGATAGAAGATGGATAGAGGAGAAGATAGGTGGAGAGGAGACAGACCGGTCAAAGAGGCGGGGATGGAGCCTTCGCCTCTGCCACATCTGCTCCCAGGATGAGGCATTCCACTCCCGTACATCTCAGATGTCCTTGTTTTTCAAGGACCGCAACTTCCCCCCCTCAGTGATCGAGAACGCCCTCAACCGTGTCTCCCGCATTTCCCGCAACTCATCTCTTACACCCCCTCCCCGCAATAACAACCAAAACAGAATCCCCCTCGTCCTCACGTACCACCCCACCAACCTCCGGATCCAACGCATCATCCTCCGACACTTCTGCCATCTGCAATCTGACTCCACTACCAAAGACATTTTTCCCTCCCCACCCTTATCTGCTCTCCGGAGGGACAACTCTCTCCGTGACTCCCTTGTCTGCTCCACACTCCCCTCCGGCCCCACCTCACCTGGCACTTTTCCCTGCAAACGCAGGAAGTGCTACACCTGCCCCTACACCTCCCCCCTCACCCCCATCCCAGGCCCCAAAAAGACTTTCCACATCAAGCAGATGTTCACCTGCACATCTGCTAATGTGGTATACTGCATCTGCTGTTCCCGTTGTGGCCTCCTCTACATCGGGGAAACCAAGCAGAGGCTTGGGGACCGCTTTGCAGAACACCTACGTTCAGTTCGCACTAAACAACTGCACCTCCCAGTCGCGAACCATTTCAACTCCCCCTCCCATTCCGCAGACGACATGTCCATCCTGGGCCTCCTGCAGTGCCACAACGATGCTACCCGAAGGTTGCAGGAACAGCAACTCATATTCCACTTGGGAACCCTACAGCCCAATGGTATCAATGTGGACTTCACAAGCTTCAAAATCTCCACTCCCCCTACCGCATCCCAAAACCAGCCCAGTTCATCCCCGCCTCCCTAACCTGTCCTTCCTCCCACCTATCCCCTCCTCCCACCTCAAGCCCCACCCCCATTTCCTACCTACTAATCTCATCCCGCCCCCTTGACCTGTCCGTCCTCCCTGGACTGACCTATCTCCTCCCTACCTCCCCACCTACACTCACCTTTACTGGCTCCATCCCCACCTCTTTGACCGGTCTGTCTCCTCTCCACCTATCTTCTCCTCTATCCATCTTCTATCCACCTCCCCCTCTCTCCCTATTTATTTCAGAACCCCCTTCCCCTCCCCCATTTCTGAAGAAGGGTCTAGGCCCGAAACATCAGCTTTCCTCCTCCTCTGATGCTGCTTGGCCTGCTGTGTTCATCCAGCTCTAAACCTTGTTATATGGTGAGTCAGCAGGTTATTTAACCAGAACAGTGGTAAGCCTAATGCAATCCTGATCCACGCTAGTATGCAAGCAGTTAAATTTTAACAGGAATTGGACAAATATTGAGTAACCATCTCAACAGGCTGAATCTTATGAAATTTTGGCTAAGTGCGAGTTGTTTACGTTTTTGGAAGGCTTTTTACTGTGATGCCTAGTGAGGTTTCTTGCTGTTTCTTACCTCATTAACTAGCTATTCCACCCCCTATGGCATCCTTTATGTCTGATTCTGTCCCCCATCTTCCTACATGTCATTGTTCCTGGAGAACCTCACCATTCAACAAACATCTGCTGAAGGACCAGCAGTCTTTGCACATACAGCACCTCTGAATGGTTACTGTGCACACAAACAAATATTAGCAATACAACATTACCCCTCCCTGGGAATGTAATGGCACAGCAGCCACAAAGACATGCTGCTCACAGCTCGTACTGTCTGACATTCCCTCAGGAGACAGAACATGGTAGTGGAAACATGTTTCTCCGGACTGGAGATCTGTGACCAGTGGTGTGCCACAAGGATCATTGCTGGATCTGTTGTTTTTCATATATGGTCAGTAAATTTGCAGATGACACCAAGTAGGTAGTGTAGTGGACAGTGGAGAACATTATCTCAAAGTACAAGGGGACCTTGATCAAATGGGCCAATAGGTCAAGGAGTGGCAGATGCAGACAGAGGTTAATTTAGATAAATGTGAGGTGCTGCGTTTTAGTGAAACAAACGAGGGTAGTACTTATACAGTAAACAGTAGGTCTCAAGGCACTGTTGTTGAACAATGAAACCTAGGTGCAGGTGCAAAGTTCCTTGAGAGTCGAGTTACAGAGTAGTGAAGAAGGTATTTGGCATGCTTACCTGATCGCAGATTGCCTGCACATTAAATCAAATGCAACCTCTTCCTATTGGTGAATTCCACAGTTTTGTGATATGGCCCTCTAAGCACCACGTGTGTACAATCAATCACACCCTGCGTGTGTGGGAAGGCATCTTTGTTCCCGAATCCTACTGCCCAGGCTGTAGCATTAACCTTGCCATCAGGAAATGAAATCAATTGATGTGATATTGCACAGATGGCCTGACGTATTTTTGGGTACGCAGCTGAAAGATCCCACACAGGTACGGGGCAGCACGGTAGCTCAATGGTTAGCACTGCTGCCTCACAGCGCCAGCAACCTGGACTCAATTCCACCCTTGGCGACTGTCTGTGTGGAGTTTTCACATTCTCCCCCTGTCTGTGTGGGTTTCCTCCAGGTGCTCCGGTTTCCTCCCACAGTCCAAAGATGTGCAGGTTAGGTAAATTGTCCATGCTAAATCACCCATAGTGTTCAGGGATGTGTAGATTAGGTCGGTTACAGGGGAATGGGTCTGGGTGGGATGGTCTGAGGTTCGGTGAGGACTTGTTGGGCCGAAGAACCTGTTTCCACACTGTAGGGATTCTATGATTCTATTCTATCAGTCTCTGGAAGCAGCCAGTTCAAAATGGCTAATAACACAGTAGGCCAGACAGCATCAGAGGAGCAGAAAAGCTGACGTTTCGAGTCAGGACCCTTCTTCAGAAAAATGAAGAAGGGTCTCAACCCAAAACATCAGCTTTCCTGCTCCTCTGATGCTATCTGGCCTGTTGCGTTCCTCCAGATCCACACTGTGTTATCTCTAAATCCAGCATCGGCAGTTCTTACTATCTCTCAGTTCAAGATGGCTGTCACCTTCACAGCCAGCAAGAGAGGATGGCCTCCCACTCCTGCAGCCCTCAGGTTCTGCTCTAGCATTTGGAATAACTCTATCCCTGGACATAGATCCTGCACTGGCACTGCACCTTGCTTATCTCCAGGAAATGGAGTCACAGCCAAAAAAGCTCCTTAGGAACCCTATGCATCCTACAGCTGAACCCTCTCACTGAGCTGGGTGTTCCTCATCCCCTACAGTGACCTGCTACTGCTCCTGGGCCTGCTGTCAGCCCTGGTCCCTAAGCATCTGCCTTCATCTTCATAGGAAAGCAGCCACAGTGACCAATATCCTCTCAATGGCTGGGTGCAAGATTCCTGCTGGAAATGACTGGCATTGAGTTCTTAAGTGACATATCATGCAGATGAGGGCTGTACACACTCCTCTATACAGTGAGACAAGCTGCACCTTGCTGATGAGGGCCTCATCTCCATCTTTCACTCACCTTTAGTCTCAGTATGTGCACCAATTTAATGAAGGTGCCGTGCTGTCCAAGTGATCAACACATTACCTCAAAAAGAGAGTGCCTGCTGCATTCTGACTCCCTTTCCATCCCAGACCCACATCAATCATTCAGGTTTTCATTGCATTCAGTCCAGGGGCAGCACAGTGGCTCAGTTCTTAGCCAGGGACCCAGGTTCAGTTTCCCTGGGTGGGATTGTCTGTGTGGAGTTTGCACATTCTCTGTGTCTTAACCGGTTCCTCCCACAGTCCAAAGATATGCCGGTCAGGATGGACTGGCCATGCTAAATTGCCCATAATGTCCAGGGTTTGGCAGGCTATGTGAATTAGCCATAGGAAAATCAGGGTTACAGGGATAAGTTGGTGTGTAGATATAGGCGGGATACTTTTAAAAACAAAAAGGGTGGCAAAGTGGCTCAGTGGTTAGCACTGCTGCCTCACAGCACCAGGGACCAAGATTCGATTCCACCCTCTGGCGACTATCTGCATGGGTTTCCTTCAGGTGCTCTAGTTTCCTCCCAACAGTCCAAAGATGTGCAAGTTAGCTGGATTGGCCATGTTAAATTACCCATAGTGTTCAGAGATACGTACATTAGGTGTCCTAGCTATGGGAAATGCAGGGATAGGGTACGGGGATGAGTCTGGGTGGTATGCTCTTTGGAAGGTCTGTGTGTACTTGTTAGGCTGAGTGGCCTGTTTCCACACAGTGGGGATTCTATGGCACACCATTGTTAAACTTACATGAGAGATGATGAGGCAATGGTCTCTGCCTCCCATAACACTCTTGGAAGTTGCAGAAGTAATGGGCTGCCTTTGGCAAGTATTCACTTATTTTTAAGTCATTGGTGCTAACTGCATTATCACTGAGATGCTAATGTTCAATTTGCAAGGACCAATGGTATGGTTCAAATTGCCTTTGACCAGCATTTAAACACTAAGTATGTTCAGTCTGTGTACATTGCAAATGGATGAAGTAGTAAAAGTATATGTTCGCAAATACCTTTTTCATGTGTTTGCCCCTTCAATGTCCTAGTGTCTAGCAGATGTGGGCCCTGTACTTGCATCCATCGAACTGAATCTGACTCTGCGTACCTTGGGTATTTTTCTTAGCCACTTTCCAATTGTATTCTGCATCTCGAGAATGGCAACTGATGGCATGGAATGTAGCTTGTGGTTATCAACATGGGATTCTACTTGGTCTCCAGGTAGCCTCCTCCCAAACCTCAATGTCTCCTTCAAATTGCACTACCCAGACAGCCCACATCTACCCATTTTCTGTGTGGAGACCCACCACATTGAACTTCACCTCTAACTGAACTCCTGCATCCTGAACCCCAAGTCTGCACTTTAATGAGACCCACCCTGGTCCTCCTGTATGGTCCTCCTCTGTAAAGGCCAAGGTGGTGAGACACTGCCAATAACAACCCTCCCGCAGCCTAGCACGCCCTCTGATGGTGTTCTACATACCTCCCACGCATCACCAGTTTCCCACTTTGCCATCTTTCTCCCAAAATGCTTCAGCTTTTTTCACCTAGCTTCGGGTCCAACACTTGTTTGGGCAGTCATCCTCCCTTGAATCTTTCTTATTGATCCGCAGACTGTACTTGCCCGAGACCTCTGAATGACTGCCCACATATCTATCTTGGGTCAGAGGTACTGAACTCAGTTCTAAGAGCCACATTACCCCAATAAGGTTGTTTAACTCAGTGCAGATTGACAATGGAACTTTCTTAACAGTCAATCTCAGTGGCGCATCATATCAACAATGAGAAATACATGCCTATAGCTCAGCATGTGGTGCATTCACTCAAATGAAGGAATATTGACATGAATCATGAATTATAGATCAGTTGAGCTTCATTCATATTGAAGAAAATACTTTGACTTTCAGCTCAAATCATGAACAGCGAGCTTGGATTTAGAAGAGATTTTTAATGCCATGTTTTGGCAAGTAGCTAAACCATTGGATAAAGTGGTTGGATAATATTTACTTGAATGATTAGAATGCATTTGTTCTCAACATAAGTGGGGTGGGGGGAGGGGGTGGAATTTGTCTCCAGTGTTCAAGGAAATAGTAAATGTTGCAATATGGGCAGCTGATTCACTCCCATCCATTTTGTGCTGCCACCCAGGATGAATTTCCAATCCAAAGTACATAAAGAAATCCTGAGGAATGAATACTGATGACTAACTGGTTTGTGAAACACGTTAATAAGTAAAAACAAAAATAAAATTTACAAGGCTAATTTTAACCTTACCCATGCTTGGCAATTTGTCAGGAACTGAGTGACTGCCCACTTTATATCCTGCCGAATTTTACTTAGCGTTTGCTTGAATGATCCCTCTAATCACTATCCAGCAAACTGTTGGCAAATGAGTGTACACAGATGGACAGGATTACATTGAACTGTGTTTATCTCCCATGAATGAATCGTCGACCAATATTCACTGGTCTAGATTGAAATGAGAATGGACACTTGGGCTGCTGGCATCATGGAACTGTACCCCAACACAAATCAGTCCCTTCCAGACAGCAGGGGAGGAAAGTGCAGAGAAAAACAAAAGTCTGTTATTGCTTAAATGCAAACTTTGTTAGTCAATATTATAAACACATTGGATGGAATCTAGTAGGAGTCTGAACTTGGGCTCTGGCAGAATCGGACAAAAATCAGACAAGGCCGATCTTGACGTCAGGTGCATCTCACTGAAACTACTATGCTTTTCACACACAGTGTGGCGAGTTTCTCTCCAGGCTGCGATGAGTTGCCAATCAAGGGGAATTACAGCTCACTAAACACCTTCGGAACCATGACATGGAAACTAGAGCAGGCACTGTACTTGGTGAATTCAGCTCCATGTTTGCTCTGAAGGACATCTATGTTGGATAGCAGCCACTAACACCCCTGGGCACGCTCCATGGGCACCAGCCACATACTCCTCACATCCACCGACATTAAGCTCTAAGAACCAACATAGCCCATCTTTGATCTACTTGTAGGATGTCTCTACATTTAAATGTTTCACCTCAAACTGCACCAGCAACTGTCACAGTTTAAGGGCAGCACGTTGGCACAGTTATTAGCACTGCTGCCTCACAGCGCCAGGGACTCGGGTTCGATCCCACCCTTAGGCGACTGTCTGTGTGGAGTTTGCACAATCTCCCCACGTCTGCATGGGTTTCCTTTGGGTGCTCCGGTTTTCTCCCACAGTCCAAAGATGTGCGGGCTAGGTGAATTGGCCACGCTAAATTATCCGTAGTGTTCAGAGATGTGTAGATTAGGTGAGTTATAGGGGGATTGGCCTGGGTGGGATGCTGCAAGGGTCAGTGTGGACTTGTTGGGCCGAAGGGCCTGTTTCCACACTGTAGGGATTCTATGAGCTTCTGCGATAATGCTGCAGCAGGGACATGTACCCAGCTCATGGATTCCACCTGGCTGCATCTCCAGGGTTTATGCTTAGTGGGTATAGTGATAGAGATCAAGTAAATGTGAGATATCAGAGAAAAGACCATGGCACTTGCATAGTAGTGAGGAGGTCATTGACCTTCTTTCTACATTGCCATACATTCCTCTTGACACCCGAGACTGCTTTAATTCAAGTGGCTACCTCAGACCAGGCTGGCATGGTTTAGTGTTGCATCCCGTGTTGCCATTCCTGGGGGGGTAGAGGAAGTGAAACTTCTGCAGCACTCTGTCCAGTAGGAGCTCCAGGTCTCTGCCTGCACAATGGGGCACTGATTTCCCAATATCTACCACATCCTGGCTAAGTGTCAGGAACCATGCAGTCCCACTCCAGATTCACAATACTTGACTGGGAGTACAACTGACTTTAAAGATGGAGCAAGGGGTAATGGTGAATTCTGGGATATCCACAGAGTGGCAAATTGTTCTGGGAATGATGCATGGTAAGATGGGGCCAGAATCAGATGTGACAGATGTCAAAGACAGAGCAGGTGCTTAAATGAGGCAACGTTGATAAGATATGGCGAGAATACTCAGTAGGCTTACAATGGAAATTTGTCCAAAAAAACTCAACACAACTCAGAAGTAGCCAAAGAAAACAAAATTCAGCCAAATGTAATAGAGAGTAAAGAAGCCAAAAGTAAACTAATGAAAATATTGGAAATCTGAAAGTAAAACAAAATACTAGAAATAGTCAGTAGGTCAGGTAGCATCTGTGGAGAAACACTGAGTTAATGTTTTAGGTCCGTGACCTTTCATCAGAACTGAAATTGATTCTGACCACTTTCATCAGAACTGAAATTGATTCTGACCACTTTCATCATGAAAGGTCATAGACCTGAAACATCTTATTGAGGTGTTGGAGGTTGTGCCTGCCAGCTGGACTCTCACTGCCTGCCATACCACACCTTAGGGCAATTGGGCAATGATAAAGCCACCAGGGCTTTCCCTTGGAATCAGGATCATGGCAATGAAAGTCTCACCCACAGAGCCGCTAGTCTATAAGAGACCAGCAACTCCTGTACTCTCTCTTTCCACAGATGCTGCCTTACCTGATGAATATTTTCAGCATCTGCAGTATTTTGTTTTTGTTTAAGCGTTTAATTCACTGTCTCTTCTCTTCCAGGAATGGCTAGAGTATGAAGCTCTGCTCTCTCTCTGATGGGATTAGTGGTTATCTCTACTACTTGGTTGACCTTCATTACTTCTCATTTCCTTTCTCATGTTCTATAGGAATGTTTGCTGGAAGAAACACAAGGCCTTCAATGTTAGCCTCTCACCCTGACAACAGGTGAGAAAGTGTTGTGTTATGGACCAGACCAACCCCACTCAAAACATGTCTAGGCTATCTCCTGGATTATAACTTTTGTCTTATGTAGAGGCAAGTGTAAGCTGCTGCGTTCCTGATGTGATTCAACTGGTCAAAACGCTAGATTTAAGCAAACATGTTTTATTCTTATATCACAGTTAAAATACAAACAAAAGAGAGGAATAACTCTAATTCTATCAAAATACTTTACAAAAATATATACATTTTAACTACTACTCATAACTGTTCCAATATAGCAGCATCCCATAAACACACCCTTGGCAAAGGCAAATTCAGCAGAACACACTTCTCTCACTTGCTATCTCTTCCAGTCCAGGAGAAAGAACACCTTCAGAATGAATCTAGCAGCAGAGAGAGAGAACTCAAGCTTTTGTAGCAGCAGACAGGCAGCTGTACCTAGTAGCTTCAACTCCAAAACCCCAACCTCAACAACTGAAAGCAAAGCTAAAATGCTGGGTCTGTGTGGGTCTGACTCCACCCACTCATGTTTCTTGTTCAAAAGATAAAACAGCAAAACTACTTACTCTGCTTTCCACGGAGCAGACACCTCAGCACAAGGTTTACAACACTCCTCTTCTAGAGAAACAGAACAACTCCATCTTAAAGACACGTATTGTCACAGTTAGGGAAGGGGTGCGAAGACTTAGAAATGGAGAATGACTTTCTAACCCATCATATACCCATTATTATTTCCACAGTCAATTTTCTTACCCATAGAAAGGTAAGATATTTATCAGCATACTTTAACCTGGCTCCAATAATATACTTAGGAGTCCAATTTACATTTAGCAGCTGCTATGCAGGTATCCCTGGTTTAAGGAGAGAAAAATAAAAGTGAATGGCAGATGGAGGTTGCCAGTTCCAAAAGCCATTTACAACATTCCTTGTGGACCAGGAGAATCAGAGAGCACTCCAGTTTAAGTATTAATGTTTCACCCAAAGACCCAGTCTCTTGTCTTCACCCAGGTTTCCAACCCCGATTCTGTGCCTCTTCACTTGCTGATAATTGCTCTCTTCACCACCAACAGCCAGCAACTCTCCCAGTCTCCAGTTTTCCCTTTCTCAACAGGGGAATGGCCAAAAGATACCTAGACGCAGCTTCCTACCACTGTATTTCCTTCCCTGAAGCTTATCATCTTAGTAATTTGACCAGTTGCAGGCAAGCAACATGAGATTTTTTCCATACCCTCCCTGCCATTAAGTCTGGTTATAAATTACTGTCATAAGTTTAACATACAGCAGTATTTCTGCAACTGGCTGAAAAATGTCATTTGACTCAAGTTCTCTGAAAGTCTTTATATTTATTGTAGCATGATGGCTTGTCCAATATTTCAAATTTGAAGAAGGTGCAAGTTAGAGAACTGAACAACAACTGGGTACCTCTACTGATTAGGGTGGTGAAGTCTTCAGACTTCCCCTGCAAATCTTTAGCAATTAAAATTTGCCTCTTTGCTACAAACAACCAGGGAGAGAAACCGCAGAGGCATTAAAATACTGTTTGTCTCCCCCTCTTCGTGGAATACATTTTACTATAAATCAGTGAAAATAGCAAAGATTGGTAAATAGACTATTTAACAGCCAAGAATCAGTCATGAACATACAGCTCACTTTCCAATTGGTATGGCTGTGACATGTGGTACAAGCATGACAATCATTTGTTTGAAACGTCTCAGTGCATGCTCAGAGTTTCTAACCTCTGGTGTTGCTGAGAACAACCAACAATTTCTGACAGATCATGACCAGTTCTTTACAATTTATGCTGAAGATAATCATATTTTTGCACCACAAAGAAATACCAAGAACGGAATGTCATTTGTGCTTTTAAAGGAAGATGGGGACTTCTATAGTCAGGTACGTGGAATGTACTATGACACTCATTAATATTAGTCTCCAGTTTCCATTTGGAATTTTAAAAATATATTTATATGATTTACAGAAAACATATTTTGCACAATGTACACCTGCCACTACTTACCGAAAAAACAAACTGATTTATTTTTGTTTTAAAAGAAAAGAAGTTTAAAAATTTTTCTAAAGCTTTTCTATCACAATCTCCTTTCCATGCAACAATGGCCCCAGTACCCTGTCATGTCAAATTGAATGCAGGTTTGCTGATTATCATGGCAGATAAATGTTTGAATTCTTCAAGTTGTTATCCCATATTTCTCATATGCACTACACAATCAGCCAATTTAAATCACCACTTGACAACAGCCCTAGATCAAAGTCTTTTTCTTCCTTGGCAGAAAGATGTAAGTAACCGCTAAGCTATCTCAGAAATAGATGTGCGAAGCAAAACATAATCGGCAACTGCTCAAGTAAACTGCTGTACACTGTAAACTGATACAGAATTTCTAACTGTGTACTGAAGAACTGTCCAGTCTTCAAGAAAATCAAAATGCTGTAGTAGATCACCAATACTGTGGGATTTCTGATGCTACAGGTGCTGCCTAGCTAGCATTTTCTGTTTTTATTTCGTCCGACCTTCTACGTGCTTGAACTTTAAGAGTCAGCCAGTACTCAGAAGAACACAACAAATATCCTTACCAACTTCAAATAATTGCTGAAGACATGCACAGCTTCCACTAACCATGAATCAACGTCAGTATAGAATGTTACAGCCCAGTTCTTCAAGTGGGCAAAGACGTAGATTCATATGACTTTTGTTCAAACAATGCTTTACTGGATTAATTTCTTCCAAATTAATATTAAGATCCTTATCTTCAAATCCCTCATTTGCCTTGCTTCCCTATCTTGTCCAACTCAATATTGTTGTTCCTTGATCCTTTTCCATCTACTTTGGCTCTATCTATGGAACTGCCTCCCTGAACATCAAGACCTCAAGTCCTACCTGTGCAATTGTACATTTTCTCTCCCTTGTTTCTGCATACTTACACCATGAGAGAGATGTTGAACAAATTTTTCCAAAATAATCTGAGGAAATCAGCACATAATTGGGATATGCCAGTTTGACGCAAAACAATAGTATAAACATCTTAGACCACGTGTCAATCCAGGATTGTATCCAGCAAAACTTCACTTAGCTAATTAGGTTCTACACGAAGGGAGACAAAGTGTGTTGGAAATTTTAGTTTTTGTTTGTTTTACATTGGCTTTGACATTGGAGAATGTACAGAATTACAGGAAAATCTGACATAAATTGATGTTGGCAACATCTATGTAGAAACCAGCTTAAATTACCAGACTGTAGTGTCAAGTTAAAGAAGTCTGACTCATCTCACGCACTTTGGCCCTCACCACCTCTTTTCCCTCCCACAACGGTGATAGAGTTCCTCTTGCCCTTACTTACCATCCCATGAGCAACCACATCTAGAAGATCATTAGCCGCCATTTCTGCCACCTTCAGCAGGATGCCACCACCAGAAACATATTCTCCGCACCTCCCTTGTCAGCCTTCTACAGGGGATCATTCCCTCTGGGGCACCCCGGCCCACTCCTCCTTCACTCATAACACCACCACCTCTACCCCAGCCCAAGGCCTCATGACATCTTTCCCCGCAACTGCAGAAGGTGTAACTGCTATCCATTTACTTCCTTCCTCCTCAATATCCAAGGGCCCAAACACACCTTCCCAGGTGAAGCAGCACTTTACCCGCACTTCACACAGTCTGGTCTACTGCATTCACTGGTCACAATGTGGTCTCTTCTACATTGGTGAAACAAAGCATAGAATGGGTGACCGCTTCACAGAACATCAATGTTCTGTCCACAGAAAAAGACCCTGAGCTTCCAGTTGCCTGCCACTTCAACATACCACCTTGCTCCCTGGTCAACATCTCTGGCTCAGGCTTACTGCATGCTCCAGCAAAGCTGAGCACAAGTTGGAAGAACAAAACTCGCTTTCCACTTGGGAACTCTACAGTCTTCTGGATTCAATATCAAGTTCAACAATTTTTGGGCTTGGGCTCTCCTATGTCCTGACCCCAACTCCTACACATCAAGCCTTGTTATCACATGGTCTGCTATTACACACTAGCCACTAATAGTTTCCATTAACAGCTACTCACCCTCCTTGCCTGATCGTTATCCACACCTTTGTCTGTCCAACTGTTCTTCTCTCTCTTTGGGCTCTATTCCCACCTACTGTTTACTCTTTACACCTATCTTTTGCATAAAAACCAGTATTTTCCTAGCTACCATCAGTTCTGTGGAAGGATCACTGGACCTGAAACATTAACTCTGATTTCCCTTCACAGAAGCTGCCAGATCTACTGAGCTTTTCCAGCAATTTTTGTTTTTGTAAAAAGAAAATGAAGAATGGGCATCGTAATTGGACAACAAACTCCAGAATAAATATTTTATCCCACAAGCAATGTTCAGTTGGCCTTATCCTGATTGTAAATAAGGATAGAAGGACACAAGTAACTGTGAAATGTCAACCTATATTGTTTTGCAAAATGTGCCTTCAGAAATATATTCTGTTGAGGCAAATTAAATGTAACTTGGTTTCGATGGTGGGGTTTCCTAAACCCAAGGGCCTGTGAAGGAAGCAAATCTTTGTATTTTGTTTGTCCTTCCTTCTGTATGAATACACCGGTTTTGATGTATATTGAAAATAAAAATTGTACTTTTTTCTTTCAGTCACGAATAACATCTTTCAGAAGTTAACACAAGCATCTTTAGTAGTGTTTGCAGAGAATGTCCAAATAGAAAATTTCAAAACCTCTAATATAAAACGTGCTGAAAATCTTGTACTGTTCATTGCACACAGCTTTAAATTTTAATTAATTCATTTCCAACTTGTTATTCATTGCAGAGATTGAAAATGTTTTCTACAAATATAAATTGAGCATAGCAATCTGCAAGAACATTTTTGAAACATGATTACCCAAATGTATATCTTTTGGAAAAGAATCATCAGTATATTTAACACCTCAAATAGTGAAGATAGCAGTGCACTGAACCAAGGTCACAGATAAGAACACAACATCATGAGAAATAGGAGCAGGAGTAGGCCATCTGGTCCATCAAGCCTGCTCCATCATTCAATAAGATTGTGACTGGTATTTTTGTGGACTCAGCTCCATTTACCCATCCGCTCACCATAACCCTTAATTCCTTTACTGTTCTAAAATCTTTCTTTGCCTTAAAAACATTCAACGAGGTAGCCTCAACTGCTTCACTGAGCAGGGAATTCCACAGATTCACAACCCTTTGTGTGAAGAAGTTCCTCCTCAACTCAGTCCTAAATCTGCTCCTTATTTTGAGGCCATGCCCCCAGTTCCATTTTCATCAGCGAGTGGAAACAATCTTTCTGCTTCTATCCTATCTATTCCTTTCATAATTTTAGGTTTCTATAAGATCCCCCACCCCATTCTTCTAAAATCCAACGAGTATAGTCCCAAACTACTCAATCTCTCCTCATAAGCTAACCCTCTCAATTTCAGAATCAACTTACTGAACCTCCTCTACACCCTCTCCAGTGTCAGTACATCCTTTCTCAGGCAAGGAGACCAAAACTGTACACAGTACTCTACATGTGGCCTTACCAGCTCTCTATACAGCTGCAGTACAACCTCCCTGCTTTTAAACTCAGTCCTTTTAGCAATGAAGGACAATATTCCATTTGCCTTCTTAATTACCTGCTGCACCTGCAAACCAACTTTTTGTGATTCATTCACAAGAACACCTGGGTCCCTCTGTACAATAGCATGCTGTAATTTTTCACTATTTAAATAATAGTCCATTTTGCTGCTACTCCTACCAAAATGGACAACCTCACATTTACTAACATTGCACTCCCTCTGACAGCACCTTGCCCACTCACTTAACCTATCTATATCCCTTTGCAGACTTCCAATGCCCTCTGCACACTTTGCCTTACCACTCATTGTATGGATGTCAACCAGCCCAGAAAACTGAGGCAAATAAATAACAAGTGGGACAGAACACCAATGTTTCACCGGAGGCACACTGACCATGTTACCTAGCAGGGTGATAAAACATCTGCAACCAAACCCACCAGCTCGGCAAGCAAGTCTACAACCTATTTATATCCCTCTGCAGACTTCCAGTGTCCTCTAGACACTTTGTTTTACAACTCATTTTTGCATTATCCATGAACTTTGACACATTACAGTTGGTCCCCAACTCTAAACCATATATGTAATTTGTAAATAATTGCGGCTCCAACACTGATCCCTGAGGTACACCACTAGCCCCTGGTCACCAACCAGAAAAACACCCATTTATCCCCACTCTTTGTTTTCTGTGAGCTAACCAATCCTCTTTCCATGTTAATACATTACCCATAACACTGTGCACCTTTATTTTATGCAGCAGCCTTTTGTGCAGCACCTTGTCAAATGCCTTCTGGAAATCCAGATACACCATATTCATTGGTTCCCCATTGTCCACTACACTCGTAATGTCCTCAAAGAATTCCAGTAAATTAGTTAAATATGACCTGCCTTTCATGAACCCATGATGCACCTGCCTAAAGGAATGGTTTCTATCTAGATGTCTCGCTGTTTCTTTCTTGTACATTCAAGCATTTTCCCCACGACAGAAGTTAAGCTAACAGGCCTGTAGTTACTTGCCTATCTCCTTTTCTAAACAGTGGTGTCACATTTGTTGTTTTCCAATCTGCCGGAACGGTCCCAGAGACCATAAAATTTTTGGTAAATTACCACATTTGGTATTTCCCACACCATCTCTTTTAATACCTTGGGATACATTTCATCAAGGCCAGGAGACTTGTCTACCTTTAGCCCCATTAGCTTGCCCAACACTACCTCTTCAGTGATAATGATCATTTCTGGGTCCACACCTGGCATAGCCTCCTTGGCATCAATTATTGGCATGTTATTTGTGTTTTCCACTGTGAAGACTGACAAGAAATATCTGTTTGATGCCTCGGCCATTTCCTCATTCCCCCTTATCAAATCCCCCTTCTCATCCTTGAAAGGGCCAATGTTTACCTTATCCACTCTTCCTCATTTTATGATTTTATAGAACATTTTGCTGTTTTTACATTCGAAACTAGTTTACTCTCATAATCCATCTAATTTTTCTTTAAAGCTTTTTTCATGGTTTTCTGTTGACCTTTAAAGATTTCCCAAGGACCTAGTTTCTCACTAATCTTTGCCACTATGTATGCATTTGCTTTCAATTTGATACCCTTAGTTATCAATGGCTGATCATCACTTTTCCTATAGTCCTTCCTTTTCACTGGTATATACTTTTGCTGAGCACTGTGGGGGGGGGGGGGTTGAAAAAAACCGCTTTGAAAGTACCCCACTGTTCCTCAATTGTCCTACCGTATAGTCTTTACTCCCACTCGGTCTTAGCCAACTCCTCCCTCATCCCATTGTAGTCCCCTTTGTTTAAGCACAAGACGCTGGTATTGAATTTTACATTCTCACCCTCCATCTGTATATTAAATACAACCATAGTGTGATCGCTCCTTCAGAGAGAATCCCTAATTAATTGATAATCAATTATTCCTGTCTCATTACACAGCACCAGATACAGGATAGCTTGCCTCCTTGAGGGTTCCATTACATACCGATCGAGGAAACTACCACGGATACATTCCATGAACTTTGCCTGAACAGATTCAATTCTTGGTCTGTGTGTAGTAGCTGATCTCAGACAGTGCAACAGTCGGAGTGCTAAAACTGGCCTACTTACTTGGGTTAGGAGAAGAAAAGTTCTGACAAGTTATAGTGCCAAATGCTATCCAATAACTGAGACCAGAAAGTGGGACATCAGATGAGGATTAGTCACCATGCTGAATATCCAATTAACATCAAGTGTCAAGGCTCACACTGAAAATGCCCATTTGGGTTAGGTGAGGTGCCAGCAGTTTACACTTGAGTGCCTTTAAACAATAAAAAAAGAGATCAATCGGCTACAATATTACATATGTTATCATTATGTAATGTCCTGGTCTCTCTGAGAGTTGACATTTCTATTGCAACAGGCAGGTACACCGAAAGGTATTTAAAGTGGATTAATTCAAAGTAGCGAGACTCAAATCACACAAGATACAGAAGGTAACAGTTATGATCCTGGTTGCTACTATTATTGGAAAAATCAGATCCCAGACTAAAACATGGTTTGATAGATCATATTTTGTTTTCTTTTGGTTTTAATGAGGTAATCACTCACTGAAACATACGCACACACTATTACAGATTTGGGTTTAAGAACAAACAGAAATTTACTACACAACAGAAATGAAGACAAACTAGAATAAACCAAACTATTTACATATAACACACATTTAACAATTTAAAAAATGGTAAGATACAATCCCATTAATCCCAAAAATCACTCCTTTACAAATCCCAAAAGCACCTTTACAGTACTCATACCAAAGAGAATCCCCTTCTCTGTCACTTATATGGGCTTAGTTTAACTATAACCTCCTAGTCTGGAGAATCTGATAACCTGTTCTTGAAGCCTTCAAACACCAGAGCTTAAACCTTTGCATCTTCAAATAACCCCATCAAGGTTTTGCCCAAAAACTCCTGGTCTGGAGCTATTTCCAGACTCCTAAATCTGAGGTAATCTAGTCTTTAACAAATCTAAGCTATCTTCCCTATTCCTTGGGAGCAGTTGCTTAATTTGTCCATCTTTAGCTCAGTACCCTGTGGAAATTCCCAAACTGAAACTAAAACTGAAAGTTCTCACTCCAAGCGATAGTATTTACCTATAAGCTTTAAAAAAAGTCAATAACTTTTCATCAAAAAGTCGAATGTATCACATTGAATATTTTGTTTGCTTGTAATAGCTCCCAATATAAACAAATACGGATTATTTCTTTGAGGCTGTCTGTCTCTTAAGCCATTTTAAAAGAAATCACCATGGGTACAGAAGTACTTATTACACCTTTCAGATTCACAAAACACCCTGTATGTCACTTGTTGAACATTTAAAAATCCAAATTCAAAAATAAGTTATATACATATATAATTAAACTACACCCTACATCACATATCAAACAGAGTAAAAAGAATTAGTATTAGTACGAAAGAAAAATTAGGGAAACTTGAGAATTAAAATTTGATAAACCGCTGTGACCCGACAAACTACATTTACAGCCTAGGGTCCTAAAAGAGATAACTGCACATATAACTGAAGCGTTTGATATAATTTTCCAATATTCACTGGATTTCAGAATGGTCTCATTGGATTAGAAGCAAGTAAATAAACAATTCTTTAAGGCTCTGTTTTTTAGATGCAACACTAGGGGGAGCACTTTCTATACATGCGTAAATACGTAAGTGATACAGTGTTGCATCGAATACATACTCCACCTTGAGTGAACCCTTGAAAGTGTAGTTCAAGATAGCAAAATCATAAAAGTAAGAGAGGAAAATACCAACTGGAAGATTTAAAATAAATCCAAATGTCTTCCAATTAATATGTCAGTTATACCATTGCATAATAGAACATACCATATTAGCCAAAGAACTGTGCCCAAGTTACTTTCTCCAAAGTTTCTTGCTCAGTTAACCAACTACAGTTTATTACCAAATTAAACAAAATATTAAATTAAGAAAATCAACCAATGCAGGACTCATGACTGTGAAATTTAAGTCTCTTAAACAATGAGCTAATGAGGCTTTGCTAAACCTTAGTCCATAAGTCTTTAAATTTCTACAACTCACTGCCTGATATGCTTGTGTTCTACTGCATCAGTCTCTCCGAATCCCTCAATTCTCTCTTTGACTTCCCCCTCATGCTGTTCCTCAGAAAAATCATCCATCAACATGGTGTCAAAGTCCACATTTATAGCATACCAGCTCTATCTTTCCAGCAGCTCTCTCAGCCCCTCCTCTGGCATCAGATGACTGTCTGAAATCCATCCCAAATCTATAATATTTAAAAGAAGAATAATGTAGTTAAGACAGATGCTTCGGGTCTCTATTTATTTTTACCATTGATTTTACAGCCCTTGCCAGTGACTGTCACAGGTCGAACCACATCACTTACAACCTTCCTATCTTAATTGGCTTGGAGCTGAAATTCTGGAATGATATGCTCTGCATCAGAAAGTCTTCCCATCTCAAACCCTACAACATTGTTTATTTCTGTTACTGCTTCAAGATACCTTTATCACTTCCCTTGTCCACTCCAAATGGAGCTTACCCTTATTGGCCACCTATCCTTCATCCTCCAAAATCTTTTGCTCACCTAAAACTCTGAGCCATTTCCAATCCACACCAAATCCAACTCTGAGTCTACGTAATATCTCTGTATTGTTTAAAATCATTTAAAGCTGCAGCTGAAGATTCTGTTTTTACAATGATTAATCAGAACCCTGAACATTTATAGATATTTTTATGTTTAATTCCAAATGTATTATTTTTAAAAGGAGGACTGCTCCGAAAAAAAAAATTGCAGATTTAAATTCAGTGACTGGCAAAGTCTTGTGACAATCCAATTGGATTTCACACATGTAATTTATCAGGGAAACCTCAAACATGGAGAGACTTAAGAGATAACAAAGGTGCAAAACACCATTCCTGTTACCAGAAAACCACCTCTCACAGATGTCTACTTTAAATACCGGGAATGCACAAGGAAAGGAGTTAAATAAGCCAGTTTCAACTGTATTGGAATGGACTAGTGGGACTGAACACTTGTGAGTATCAGCCTGTGTTCAGGACTTAGCATGCTGTGAAACTTACAGTTGAAGAACCAGCCCCTGGTCATTCTGTGTTGCAGGTAAAGTGATGACCCTCTCTCACTTCCAGTGCTGCAAACCAGACTGCAACAGGTCAACAAAATAATATCACTCACCCTGAATGCTAAAATTCATCATGACTGAAAAACATCAGAACTACAGAATCTCAACCAATGGCAAACATTTTAGATATTAGACCGGTGTATTTTTAGCTTTTATCCTTTTGGCCCCACCTTTTATTTCTAATCTGTGCATACATGTTGCATGACTCTTTCCTCTAGCATTTAGTAATTAATAAACTGACCCTTTGTCAATTCAAAAAAATTCTTGGTTATGTTGGTTTGTTTTAAAAACACAAGCTCATTTGGGTCTGCAAAAATTGTATCCACACCTTTTTAAATTAATCTTGCTGCAAGCTACTAAAAAGGAAGTGGGGGGTTGGGGTGTGAATAAAAAAGGGAGACAATGCATCCCTCCAGACCTGGGACCTTATCAGCTTGGGATAGCACATCGGAACCATAATGAATTGGGGAAGCTCGGCCAGGGTCTGGTCATAACAGTGCATTCCTGTAACTCTAACCTTTGGAGTGCTTCCTATTCATTCTGCAGGAAAAATCTCCCCAAACTCACCACTGGTGCTCAAGTCTTCCAATATTGTTGCCTAAGTTCTATTCCTTCTCTAAACCATTCCACACCCTTCTTATCTTTTAAGATCCTTCACTAGTCAACCCCAATTCCTTAGGCTCATTAAATTGTCATTATTATTAATCAAAAGAATGTGCATAATAGTAAGGATAATTTAATGTTACAATTTTCTTGTTGGATAATTTTTGAGCAAGCTTCTAAACAGCAGTACCCTGAAAACTAGATTATGCTGGTTGTTGGATAATAATTTTGTTTTCAATTAGGAAATGAAGGAACAGCACTTCACTGAAGCTAACTCCACTTGTAATGGTGAGAATGCACAAGGCAAAGCATGTTTTACTCTTACAGGCAGATAGGCTGTGAAGAGAGATATAGATAAATGTTAAAGACAGGGAAAAGAGGATAACAGAATGATAGAAATGCAAATTCCTACTAATCATGAAAACCCGACATAAAAGAAAGATGGAAATGCTCAGCAGTTCAGGTAGCATTTGCAGAGAGAAAAACAGAGTTAAAGTTTTAGGTCAATTATAACTTTAAAAAGTTACAGATTTTTAAACAAATACAGTGCAGTTTAAAGAAGGGAGGAGAAGGAAGACAAGAACAAAAGTGATTTTTTTGTGATAAGGTGGATAACAGATACAATTACATAAAAAAGAAACGTATTCAGCAAAAAGAGACTGGCAATAACAGAACAAGTAAAGGAACAAACAATGGATCTAGAAGGGGTATGAATGGCAATGTTACGATACAAGATTGCTAAACTCAATGTTGAGTTCAAACTATTGAAAAGCACGTAATTGTTAGCTCAAATGCTGTTTTGCAGAAGTAATTTTGTCCGTTCCAGGTCAAGCTTGGTTGGGGAGGGTGGGTAGTTGGGTGCTGGGGGTGAACAGATGGAGGGGGGGTTGGTTTTTGTGCTGCGTTATGCTAACTAATTACAGAGTTAAATCAAATATTAAAATGATTTGCATTTCCTGGTTAAGTTTCCAGGTAAGTCCTACATACCTAACCCAAGTATCCATTTGAGCTCAGTGTCGGGGACATTCACGGAGGGCCTGGAACAGCCGGTAATCAGCCATCAGAAGTTGAAACTTCCAGCTAATTTCATTTGTAGGTCTGTGCATCAGGAATCTACAAGGTCCTGACAGGAATCTTCCAATATACATCCCATCTCCAATGATTCATAGACTGGAAGATTTGGGTAAATACATTTTAGAATTGAAGTGACGGATGAGAATCAAAATATAGCACACGGACAGCCTTTGAATAGGAGGTAGAAGTGGATATCAGAATTGCATCATACTACCATCTGGTGGTTATCCAGTTTGCTCAAAAAATAAAATCCCATGCGAGCCTATGGTTTTTATGCACCGGTCCTACGATCTCACTGACTCTTTCTGACGATCGTTACCAACTGCAATCTTTTCCAACGCCACTTTCTCACACCTGCCAAAAGCCTTCATACATGGATCATATCATTCTCAATCGCTGATGCAACCCAGATACAAATATAAATGCAGGTCACAGTAAGTTACTTATTACAGTCAACCCAAGATTCTTACCATCAATTTAGAAGGTTTAAAGCAAAGCATTTTGAATGCCCACAGCCACGTTCAATTATTGTAACAATTAAGTAGAACAGACAGAACGCTCGGTATTAGAAATTGATGAAATATACGAGTTAAATTTCCTTTTTTTTGGCTAATTGACAGTTTTGTTGAGTTTCATGAAGGGTTGCTATCTGCGAGGCTCAGCAAGTTTCTCCACCACATCTTTCTAAAGCTGCCTCATTAACTACATATCCCATCCCTACAGAGGATCTCTCATCAAATTCTAGTCCCATTCCGAGAGTTGCTATACCAGGACCCACTTACCATTGCGAGGCTATCCCAGAATGGACTGGCATACCTGACGCCAACACCTTCTTTCAATAGCAATTATCCAGCCAGACGAACACTGGTTAATCAGAGCTGACCTACACAATTCTTAATATTTGCCTTGGACATGGCAGAGAAGGGAAAGTTGGCAGTTGGTTTTGTAGGCTGGACCTGGAAGTCATGCTGGATAGGATGGTACAGAGGCAGGATCCCCTGTTCTCCGAGGATCTACAGAAAAGGCCAACACATCAGACCATGTCTGCCTGGTGAGATCCCCACCTAGCTCAGTGCGGTCCCGGCCGTAAGGACAACAGAGTAATGGAGGAGAAAGGTCAATAACTTCTTCACTCCGCAAGCCAAACTGCCACCATCTTCTATCCAATACCTCACACTCATTCTACCTCTGCTATTGCAACCACCTCCCATCACGACTTAAGCTCTTTCACTCTCAGCACTGTCTGTAACATCCTCCCTCACCCACCCCAATCGCCAACGACACTGCCCCGTTTTCCCTCTGCACTATCTACTCACTCAATCAGGACACTTCCCCTCCTGCACTCACAGCAACGGGCACACCACCCACTTTCGTCTCCCTTAATACCTGCCTCCCTCTCATTTCAGGAGGATAACAGTCCACACTAGGACAGAAAGAGTCAAAAAGGGCTGACTGACATTCAACTCCTCATCCCTTTTGTGGAGAGCATGCAAATTCTGACCGCCCAAGCTGCCCTTGACTGACTGCTCGGGCAACCTGACTGAAGCCTGTCTCCCTTAACTGAGGACTGTTGACTAATATGACAAGCTTTTTGGTTTTGTTTCTATGTTAAACAGTAAGGTAAGGTACAAGTACTACGAGCCTGGAATCTTGGGCTGAGGGGCAAGTCATAAAAAAAGCAAGGCAGGAACGTGGCAAGTACCCAGGTAGGCTCAAAGTGAGTTAGCTCTAAGACAGCAAGCAAACAGCCGTGAGGTGCAGCCTAGTCCAGTCCATAAGCTGGTTACATAGCCCTGAATGTCAATGATACTTGTCATTGGAACTTTCACGCTGTACGACGGGTGCAATGTGTGAATCAGAGATGTGCCATTAAGGTTAAGAGGCTGGGGCGCATTAGATGCCAATGTCCATGATTATGGAGGGGGTGGGTCTCCAATCCAGAGATGTTTGTGCCCAATGTCTAATGTGGAGTCCTTTGAAGCAAGCTGAAGGCACCAGGTACTCTGAATTGCATTTCAAGAATTATTAGCGTCCAGCGGCTTGCAGCAGGTGATGGGATAAAATGCTGTACATTAATGAGGCAAGATCTGCAGTTAATAAAAATCATTAACAAGCAATAATGATTCTAAATTGGCAACTCACTGCTGCCTAGCCAAAATCTATCCACGACACACAGAACTTGGTTAAAAGCTGCGGCGAGTTGAGCAGGACTTCAAGACAGGCTTCGCTGGACTTCTTGCGTGATTCGATTGCATTTCTCCCCCTAGCTCACTTTGTTCAGCTCTGAATAAGATTCTACCTGAAGTCACTTTTAAAAAGTCTGTTGTTTTTGTGGCTGCTTCTGTGAAAATGCTAGAAAGACACAGGCTCCTCTAATTCTAATAGTCCAATTAAATAAACAGATTATTAAAAAACATGCTTGTTGTAGGAGACATTCAGGCATATATTAGGAATCCAACAGAATTAAGAGTCAACTGGACCCTTTAACAATACAGAACAATATTCTTGAAGACAGTTAACAATGTAGATAACTTACAAAATGCATACTTTTGACCTAGCAATTAATACACAGAGGCCATTCTGTTCTCTGGAAATCATATAAACGGCTATCTTTTTGGATAGCTAGTATTTCAAATTCAACATTCCTGTCCGAGATCAAAACTTGCACATCCAGTAAAGAAGCTGCTCATAGTGATGATACAAAACTTCACACTGCTACAGATAACGTGTTACCTTTCTTTCATTCATTCACGAAAAGTCACAGAATTGAACCTTTGTTTCTCCCTCAACAGATACTTGAGTGTTTCCAGTATTTTTAATTTCAGATTTCCAGCATCTGCAGGAATTTATTTTGTATTAGTCTTCAAACTTTAATTGAAATGGTGAATTAAATTTAATTGAACAGCTGAATACACTTCAACTTGAGGTGCTATTGCCAGCAAATGCAGAAACACCTGAGGGAGGATATTGTTAAAAACACCTGGCTTTAATCCTTGGACTCATTTTTGTCCCAAACTTTTTTTGTTTTTCTTATCATTTTCTTTAATAGAGGACAATCTCTGGTAGATGCTGTAACTTTTGGCAAAAATGACCATTACAATATTAACAAACTACCAGTAAACGGGTATTCCGTCATTGATCAGCCACCATTACATCCAATTTCTGTCCAGAACTGCAGTAAAAGGTTTTAGAGTTATTTGGTATTATGACAATGGACTTAACCAAATGTCAATCATGTTCATTACTGCTGGACCAATTTTGTAATTTAGACCAAAACCAATATTGTTGCATGCAAGTAAAACGCATTTTGAGAAATGTGTTTATAGGGGACTAAATATGGAGCCACACTTGAACCACAGAGAAATGTCACTTTTTACAAATTAGCTTGGCTTAACTGGCAGCATTCTTGTCCGTAAATCATAAGATTGTGCAAAGGTCCCAATTCAAGATTTAATAACACAAGTTGAATGGGAAACATAGTACGGTTGTTTATTTTTGGAGGCATCATTTTTGCACAGTTCCTAGCCTCTAAACTGCCCTCATGTTTACATTCTTTATATGACTAGTCTAGTTCAGTCTCTGATCAATGGTAGCCCCCAGCAAATTGACAGTGTGGAATTCAGTGGTTGCAATGCAATTGAACATCAAGGGGCAATGATTAGAATTCTCTCATTGCCTAGCATCTTTGACACGCAAATATTACTTGCCATTTATCAGCTCAAACCTGCATGTTATCCAGGTCTTGCTGCATACGGAAACAGATCACTTCAGTATTGGAGGAAGCACGAAATGGTGCTACTGTGCAAACAACAAGCATCCCCACTTCCAACAATGCAATGGAAAGGAGGTTATTGATGAAATGCTGACCTAGGATGCTACCCTGAGGAATGCCTGCAAAAAAAAACAAACAAACCTGGAATTGATCTCCAACAATCACAACCATCTTTGACGACCCCTTCCAGCACTTTGACATTGAGGGTAGATTAACAGGGTGGCAACTGGGCAGGTTGGAATTGTCATGGTTTTTTCTGAAAACAAAACTCACGCTTTTTGGCTAGATACCAGTGTTGCAGCTCTGGTGGTATAGCTTGGCTTGGGGAGCAACTATTTCACCAGCTGCTAAATAAAAAAAGCCATTGATTCTTTGCAAATAAAAACATCAAAACTAAAATGGAGGTATACCAAACTCTACCACAAATTATTAAATATACCTTAAAATGAGTAAAAGTTAAACAGATTATTGATGACAAAATTTTTCTGTTATGAAATGTGTTGAAAGAGCAGAATCAAAAAGATAAACTGGTTAATAACCTTCAGAAAAATCAAGAAACAATAAATATTGTAAAAGTTAAATATTCTAAAACCTGAAGAACTTCCTATGAGAAAAGGTAAATGCAAAAATTAACTTAACTTCCTTGAAAGTCCGTGCAATTAACTGTGGACCACAAGACATCATAATAGCTGCACATTTTTCTTTGTAAATAAGAGGTCTAAGGTTATACTTTGGGTTCTATTCAAGTCTAATCAGGAGCCCAGATTTGGACTTAAAGCACTAACCTTTAAAAAGGCCTTGGAAGTTTTACAATACAAAACAGCTAAGTATTTTGGATAAAATGAACTCCCTGTGGATTTCGTCTGTAACTGATATTTTTATACCTGTAGCGTCTTTCACAGAATAAAAACTTCCAAAGTGCTTCATAGGAGTATTAGAAAACAAAACGTCATACAGATTCATAAGGGGATATTTGATCAGATGGCAAAGAGGTAGGTTTTGACAAATGTCTTAAAAAGGATGAAAATGATGCAGAAAGGTGATAGGAGGGGGTTGTTATTTCATAGCGCGGGGCCATGAAAATTAAGGCATTGCTAGGAAGCCAGAATTAGATGAAACCATATATCTCGGGGGTTGAGAAATTGGAGATTACAGTGAAAAGGAGGGGACATGATCTGGAAGGGATTTGAAAACAAGTACATGAATTTTAAAGTCAGGGCTTTGTTTGACCAGTAGCCAATATAGGTCAGAGAACGCAGGGGTTTTTAAGGGAACAAGCCTTGGTGCAAGTCAAGACGTGCAACAGAGTACTGGATGGCCTCAGGTTTAGGGGGGATTGAACATGGGAGACCAGCTGGAGTACATTGGAATACGGAAGTCTCGAGGTAACAAAGGAATAATGAGTATTTCAGCAACAAGTGAAAAGAGACAGGGCAAAGTCAGGTGATGCTTTAAAAGTGGAAACAGTGTTAGTAAAAAAGGAAATATGCCATCAGAAGCATATATACAATCAAATGTGACATCAAGGATGTGAAGTGAATGGCATAATTTCAGAATTTTGCCACAGGGAGGACTGGGGTCAGTAGCTAGGGAATGGAGTCCAGAATGCGGATCCAAAACAAAGGCTTTCAACTCCCCAATGTTTAATTAGACAAAATTTCTGCTCATTCTGCATAAAATGTCAGATAAACATTGCTAGTTTAGC
>NC_063350.1:27318546-27334775 GCF_021869965.1 Rhincodon typus | reverse complement strand
CCAGCCCTGCACCTTGTTGCCAGCCAATGGTGATAGCTTTAGTTCCTATTGTTTCCATTCCTCACCCAATGAAGGCTAGATTTTCGGTTTATCCATGCAACTGTTTAAATGATGCACCTTTCCTTACCAGTGCTGCCAATATGACTTCTTTTGTCCTGAATTGAAAAATCCACCTCCAGTGGTTTATGGTGTATCCATTGAGTATGCCTGTTCCACTTTCTATGCTTCTGCTGTCATCCCCTCATCCTCCTAGTGTTTTCCTTGTTCTCATCTTCCATGCCATCAGCACCTTCATTCAACCAGTCATCCTCTGTCAATTCTGCCACCTCTAAGGACATATCACCATTAGACACATCTTTCCCTCCCCTCCCCTTTCAGTAATCTGAAGGGATTTGTCCTCCATGACACTCTAATCCATTCGTTGATCACCTCAACAATCTCTTCCCTCCATACGACACCTTACTATTCAAAAACATGATATGCACTTTTTCATTTTTACTTCTTCTCTTCCCAAAGCCCAAAGCCTATGTAAAAGTGAAGAAGTTACATTCTACTTACATGAAGCAGTGGTTAGTTCACATGTAATATTGTGAATAGTTCTGGTCTCCATATAATAGAAAGGATGTTGAGGTATTGCAGAGAGATTTACTGGATAGATACCAGAACTGTGAGGTTATGTCTTCAGGAAAGATTGAACAGAGTGGATTCCTTTTCTAATGAAAAGAGAAAACTGAAAAGTAACCTGATGATATGTCTTCTATATGGACAGGATACAGATCTCCTTCTGCACATTGTGATAATTCTGTAATTCTGTGATTGTGAGAAGTTTAGACAGAGAGACGATATTCACACTTTGGATAGTGAGGAACCAGAACTGAAGGGCCTTCAGTATAAGATAGTTCCTAATAAATCAAATAGAGGGATTCAGGAATACTTCCTTATCCAGCGAGTTGTGAGAATATGGACATTGCTACTATTAGAAGTAGTTGAGGCCACCAGCACATATGCATTTAAAGGGAAGTTGGTTTAAGTGGAGAGGGGAAAGATTTAAAAAGGATCTGACAGGTAACTTTTTCACACAAAAGGATGGTGCATGTAACAAACGAGCTGCCACAGGAAATAGTAGAGGCTGGTACAATTATGACATTTGAAAGGCTTCTGGATGAGTACATGAATAGGAAGGGTTTGGAGGGTTACCAGCCAAATGCTGGCAAATGGGATTAGGTCAGATTGGGATGTCTGGTTGGATCAAAGGTTCTGTTTCCATGCTGTATGACTCTATCACTGGAAGGCCCATGGTTCAACCCACCACCCCACTGCCAACTGAGGCCTGTAAGTGAATAATTAAGGACACCAGCCCATTGCTGTGGGCATTAACATAGCAGAAGGCTGACCTGCTACATAATAGTTGTGATCCTGGAGGGCGGAGATCAGGGTCCTTTGAACAAGACAATCAATTCCCCAGCAAGGGACTGGATATCAAGCAGGGGAATGTTTGTTGGGAGCCAAACAACCAACTTGTTTCCAAGTTGCCCACACCCCTCTCTTCAAGAACTCCAATCGATAACTTCACTCATTTTTGTCCTGGGTTTTTAAGACATTAGCCACTGGAGTGGCTCTTCCTCCAGCAGCCATAGCCCCCTCCATAGTGTTGCTGAGTTCGAGAAGAGATAGCCTCTTATTCCCTGAAAGCTTTCACTGGGCGGGACATCCACCACCAGGGTACTGATTCCAGGGCAAGGCCTAATAGTGTCCTGAGCACTGTATAATTGGCCTGCAATTCAGCAGCCTTGCACTAGAAGAAGTAACATGGTTATTTTGCCAGCTGCCCAGCCTGCAAGCAAGACTCCCAACACCCCATCAACATTTCTCTGGAGGAAAGGAAATATAAAACAATAAATTGCAATCAAACATCCAATTAGTATTATATCACATCTTTCAGAACCTTCAAATATTTTGCACACAATCTATGACTTTGAAGTTCACCGGATATTATGTGGACAACCTGAATTTATGAACAGTAAGATCCTACAAGAAGCAATAACTAAAACGTTGTCAAAAGTAACAATTTAAGCAAAAAAACACAAAAATCATAAATAATAATATGTACCAATTGGATTGTTCAGTATGTTTTTAAATGCTTTCATTAGAGTTTTTATTTAAAAGTTTCAGAATCACCTAAAAACTTGGGTTCATATATAATACATTTACTTAAAAGCTATAATTCTAGGAGATGAATTTGTATTCTACAGGTTGAGCATATTAAATGTGTCAAATTTCCCATGATTTACCAATACGATTCAAGAAGCTGTATTAGTGGGATATTCATTTTTTTTCCTAGCACTTCTTATTCTGTAAAATTTTCATCAAATAATTTAGATAGACTAGATAAAAATTCAAACCTGCAGGGTCCTAAACATATTTACAAGTACACTTTTTAAAAAATCACTCATGGGATGTGGGCATCACCAGCTGAACCCACATTTATTTCCCATCCCTGGTTACTCTTGGATTCAATTGAGTGGTTTCTGAGGGCATTTCAGATTCAACCACATTTCTATGGGTTTGGAGTCACATGTAGGCCAGACCAGATACAGATGGAAGTTTCCTTCCCTTAAGGGCATTAGCGAACCAGATGAGGCTTTTATGACAACCAACAGCGCTTCACAGTCATCATTAGACTTTTAATTTCAGACTGTTGTTTATTGAATTCAAATTTAATTTCCATCCACTGTGATGGAAATTGAACACAGAACATTTCTTGGAACGCTGGAATACTACCATAACAACCATACTGCTGGACCATTGCCTCCCTGAAGCTAATACAACTGTGAATGGTTGTATTAACGTAAAGAAGAGAGCGTGCAGAGTTAGAAAATAATATAGAAAAAGAAGAGTAGAATCAAATCAAAATACGTTTGTGCTTGCTTCATTTAACATTAATTCAAGTTTTCAAAAAAATGGAACAACAAAAGCCACTACTTATCTGTACCAATCTTTTGCTGACAGAAAATATTAAAAGGTCAAGGTACAGATGAATAACAGAGAAAAGGAGATCAACATAAAGTGAGTTGCAACCTTATTTAATTCTTCTCCATCATGCTTTTAAATGTTGTCCTGCACTTCCCAATGTCACCTTTGTAAGTACATTGTTTTTTGGGGGCAATACAGAACAGGAAACAAGTAAAGTAGCAAAGATGTCATCACTAGACTCACTGGCTGCCATCTATATATGATAGCAGTCTAGCTAATGATGGGTTTTGAATAACAGTTTTTAAGGCAGGGCTGTGGCATAATTCTTCCTCCTCCCATTTTCTTTCATTTATTGAATGCAAACTGTTTTGCTGAGAAAACACAGCTCCTGTCATCTAATGACATTTGTAATTTGATTCAGTTAAGTTGAATATTTCTATTTTCTGTCCTAATCCCATTGACAGGATAAGATAAAGATTTGACATATTTGCATGTGCTGCAACTGGATGCTGTGCTTCTAGTCATTGTCTGAACTGCATGTTTCAAACATACTTCTCTCTGACACCATGTGTACATAAAACAGCCTCACTTCAAACTGTCTCTATAGTATGGTTACAGAACAGAAAATTTAGCAATAAAATTGACAGCTTGAGTTTGACACACCAAATGACCTTTCTGATTCAGAATACATATTTCTGATTTACCATGTAATCTGCACATTTCATCCAGTAAATATCGAATATTTCAATTTGATAAAATAATATTATAACATTTCACAAGGCCAAAGATCATGCGAAGTTACAGTATAATAATTCAATAAACAAACACATCATATTTACATAGTGATGGTGCAGATTTAGTTAGATGTTTTACTACAGCTACTGAAAATGGATTATGCAGTCTTAGGTTAATTTAGAATTTACTTAATATATATGGAGACACACTCCTCAGTGCATTAATGTCCATGTCAAGCAATGAATTCTCAAAATGTTCAATGAGTCAAACAGTATCTGTGAATAGAACGGGATTTTTTTTCATCAAAACCTCAGATGCTATTTCCTCTGTTTGCCTGACAGATGGTGCCTGACCTGCTGCATATTTTCAACATTTCCTGTTGTTATTTCAGATTTCGAGCATATGTAATTTTTTTTGCTTTTTGTAGATACCAAGCAATGTCATTGAACTGCCCAGAAATAACAACAAGCGAACTATTCTATTTTCAAGTCGTGTAACCTTTCTTTGAAAGTATATGCTTAAACAAATATTCAGCAGTAAAAACTTGAATAATCAAGATTTAATATCAATTTTAATTTGTTCTACACTTGAAAAACTAAATGGTTAAACATCTTGAAATTTAAGATCATTAATCTTGCCCACCTTATTTCTAGAAAGCAAAAGTAATTACAGCTTGAACAGAGTTTTAGAAGGTGCTTATTGTTTGACAAATTTGGCAATACATTATGCAGTCTTATAAATAGAAAATAATTGAGTTGACTAAAATATCCGGACATTAACGGAATTAAACCCTCAAATGTACAATGAGGTCAAAACTGCCTCACCTTCCAGTTTCCCCTCTCCTATCCCCTCTCTTTAACCCAAAATCCCCATACTCACTTCTCGCCCATTCAGCATTTTACCCTTTCCTGCTTTCCCCCAACCACTTCCTCCCACAATTTCTCTTTCTCCCAACACCCATACCCCTTCCTTCCTCCATACAGACACAGAGCAATAAATGGATCTTTCTGATCTATAAATATTCATGTATTATTGTGTTGATAATTTTACTTCTCAGCCAGAGAGCTCTCACTGTCATGTATCAATCACCAGAATATGGATTACATTTTGTCCTGTTCCTTAACCAGTTTATTAAACTGAAAAATTGCCAAAATTGCACGCCTTTTGTTAATAAAGTTTAAATAGGCCTGTGCACAAGGTAGGAACTCGAGCTTATAGCTCAGAAAGAAAATAAATGTGAAAACACTCAACAGCAAGGACTATTATGTTGTTACCTATTTAACACCTTTACCTGGCACTCTTAGGTTTACAAAATGAGACAGAGCTTATGTGTCTTGTTAGGATTCTGGAATTTACATTGATGAATAAGATTCAATAAAATGTTGAAAACAAAGAAAAGACTCCAAAGCAGATCATAATTCAAACATGAATACAGCTCTTAGTTTTGAAACTTAGCCTATCTGAACTGATTTGGCTATCTTTAGATAAAAGTAAACTGCTGTTTCTTTCTTGACAGTTTGTTTCCTTGCGTGTTTGTTTGACTGTTTAATTCTTTTTCCCTCCTGTAGACTATCCAATGAATAAGGACTACAGACCTGCTTTGCCCCAAGGCATGGTATATTGGTGAAACCATGCGGATGCTCTGAAAAGGGATGGATGGACACTGCGCAACAATCGCCAGTCAGGGATGTTCCCTCCCAGTGGCGGACCACTTCAGCGATCAAGGACATTTGGCCTCGGATATTTGGGTAAACATTCTCCAAGGCAGACTCAGGGATACACAACAACGCAGAGGCACTGAGCAGAGGCTGAAAGCCAAGTTCGGTACCCATGAGGACGGCCTCAACCGGGATCTTGGATTCATGTTGCTCTACAGGTGACCCCACCACACTATACACTCTCATACACACACACTCACTCACTCACTCAGAGACACACACAGACACACACAGACACACATACACCCACACACACTCACTTACACAAACATACTCACATACACGCACATTCATACACACACTCATTTACACAAACATACATACACACACACTTACTTACACAAACACACTTTCACACATACACACACTGTATCTCTTTCCCAAACACACATACACATACCCAGCTTTCCTGCTCTTCTGATGCTGCTTGGCCTGCTGTGTTCATCCAGCTCTACACCTTGTTACCCAACATACACATGCTCACTCACACAGATCCTCTCTCATACCCACACAGTCTCTCAAACACACATACACACACACACACACACACACACATACACACACACCCTCTCCCTCCCCTCCACATGCACACACAAACACACATACACACACACACGCACACGCACACGCACACGCACATACCCATGCAAATCTATGGGGTGAATTTGTATTTGCAGATATGTTCTATTTTGTTCAAAAAGCACACTTTATGGACAGCCATTCAATGTGGCATTTTATAAATTCCTACTTTAGTAATAAAACCAGTTTGATTCCAAACCAAAACACAAACAGATTCGAAACAAGGCCTTGCACCTAACATGCATTGTCTGACCTAAAATGTCACCTCTTCTTTACACTGATAAAACTTTTAGTTCTCTCAGGACAGTGACTTCAAAGGAATTCGGGGATTTACATATACATATTAATCAATTAAAATCTTGTAACTGATTAAAGATTTGACATCATCTTCAGTTTGTTTAGTACATCCTCATCTGTGGTGTGGCCCTTTGATCTTTTACTTATAAATTCCATCTGATTCTACCTCTTTCACTAACACCTGAAGAAGGAGTAAGACTCTGAAAACTTGTGTTTTCAAATGAACCTGTTGGACCATAACCTGGTGTTGCGTGATTTCTGACCTTCATTTGTTACTGTTATCCTTAAACTGGCAGTTGTAGCCAAAGCGCAGTAACCTGGGGTGAATCAATACAGCCTCCCTTCTAAATATTTTCTAATCAACCTGTTCAGAGAAATTATTACACACCTCTTGAGCAGGTGGGACATGAACGCAGGCATCCTGGCTTAGAGGTAGGGACATTACTACTGCATCACAAAAGCCCTCTTTACTACCACAAAACACAGCACAAAATTCAACTCCTTGGTGCACCTTTAGTTCAGCATTTTGTAAAACTAGCAGGCAAAATATTGGAGGTCCAAAAAAATGCAAAATTCTCAATATCTCTCATTTCAGTTAGAAATGTATTGTGACACAACTTATTGGATATGTAAACACGTTCAAATAAAATTTTAATCTACTTTTTGATCATAATTCTTTTGTAAATTAAGTTAGGATATCATGGGGTGTAAAGTTGAGATGCGTGAAAATGTTGAGCTCCAGATCAGTTCACGGCAGAACAAATTCAAGGGACTATATAATCTATTCTTGTGTTACTATGTACTGTTGGCAATTCTGCTGTATGACTACTCTCCAATCAACTAAAGCTGATCCTTAAAAATAAACGTAAACTGGTATTTTATAATTACATTTATTGAAGTCTGTGCAGCAGCAAGTAACATTCTCATATTCAATCAGGACAATACTGGCAGGATAGTCATGCCAACCAGCCAAACACATTTCATCAATTCATCTATCGTTGTGCAATGCAGGAATACACAATATTTCATGCAATGAGAATGAAAATGCTCATGTATTGTTTGTTACATTTGGTGTAATTTCTCATTTATTATTCATCTTATGACAATTGCAAGGTAAGCCATTAAACATACCTTTATTAAACATGTTCAAATGTGGAAACTACTCCATGCAATGTTGTGAACGCACGATGCACTCTTACAAAATTCTTACCTGTATAATTCTAGCAAAGATGCTAAACCACTTAACATAAAGTAATTAACATTCCAATTTAAAAAAAACAATAATTCAACAGAAACTTGTTTGGCATTGATTGAATAGCGTTACTTGTAATACTTTTCATGTTTTATTTTACAACAATCTCCAAAACACTGGTTTTATTTCAATGTAACTATGCAATTATTAGAGTCATTTGTTACTATATTTTGTATGGCATTCATATGATTTTTTTACATCTCTTACCATTTAATTGTGTGGCATAATTATCAAAGGTAACAAAAGCAGATTATTTGGATTCTTTTAAAAAGGTTTCAAAATGTCCATCCACAAAGACCACTTACAGGATTACCTATACCAAGGACCACCCAAACAACTAACACCCATGCTCTCCATCAAATGTGTTCACATGTTCTTATTCTGGCAAGCAGATTGTGATGCTTTCATGCTGTGCTGGAATGAACATTAACAACTCTGTTAATAAAAGATTTCTCCCATATCCAATTTGTAAGATAGAGTTGTAAGTTCATTTATTGCCAGCCAAAAGATCACAACTAAAGATTTATTAGCCCTGTGTGATAGTACAATGAGGCAAGAAAATAAGAACCACCAGAGCTGTATCATGCTTCCTTCATTAAAGCTAATTTAAAGCTTTGCGTCTTCACTTCAGATTGAAAACAATTAAAATATAACCAGCCTATTTAATTCACCATACATGCTTTCAAAATAGCATCCGCTTTACCACTTTTTTGTCCAAAAATGTAGACATTTTCTTATGAAAAGATTAAACCTACATATAAAATATGTTTACTTACTTCTTTCCATCACACGTCAAAGAATTAAAAGTATGTAAAAATAAAAGAAAGTCAGTCATTTTCTGTTGGCTTTTGTAACTTTGACAACCTTCAAAGGGGCAGGAGCTTACAAGAAAATGTCAATCACAGACATTTCCCTCAGCAATTAATCTCTAATTGACGTAAGGATGTGCGTATTTAGAACAGTGCACCACAGGGACTACCTGACCAAATTCTTCCAAAACCAGATTAAGCATTTTATGTTTCAACCTCAGGATTATCAGTGGAGAATATCACAAACAAAAAAATTAATAAAATAATATTAATTTGGTGTTAAATGCTGCATTAGCATGTCATGATCATTAATGGTACTAAAATACATTGCTGAAACAGCATTGAGAGAGCCTTCCTCTGTATTTGACCGTGATGTACCTGGCTTGGGAGTGTTTGATCCCAACCTTGGGTGAGGACAGTCAAGCAATTGTCTTATTTCCAAAACTGGCAACATTTACTGTGTTAAGGACAGAAAAAAACTACCTTTTTTAAGTTCTGTAAATGGCTATGATTAAACTGGAATTACCATGAAGTGTCACTCAATAATACACTCCTGTTCACATTTCAAAGTGTTAACATTCCTTTTCAAGTTTTATGAACACTATAAGGTTGATAACAATTTCAATAAATATTGAATGACCACATTAAATTGTCAATAGAAAACAGAGCATGCATTTTTAAATTGAGAGAATTGAATGCAGCATTATTTTGAGTTTAGTCAGAGGTTGCAAAGTTCTGCTACAGTTTACAGTATCATCTGAGTCACTTAATTAGATTGAAATCTTGTAATGCACTCCAGGTTTCTGTTTCTTTCTATTTATAGTATGGACATTATTACAACATATTTTTAACTAAGTCATATGTGGTGGGGAAACTGGGTCTCTGTACCTTGCTAGCTTTCAGAAAGAATTCTAATAGACATCAAGCCATTGCAAAAATTAATTATACCATAAAAGATCTTTACCTGTTTCTACAAATCAAATGATCTTGAAAATTAAAGTTCCACACATTTGGGCCCATTGAAATGTGCGAACAGCACACAGTGGCTATTAACTGATGATATAAACATGATTAACATGATACCACTATTTTGGGAACATTACTACAAAGCTGCTTCTCCAAACCCTGCTGTTTTTTAGTCCAGTTCTCACCCACACTCTACAGTAAAACAAAAGAAAATTGTGATGATGTTTCTAACAATGGAAAAATAAATCACAGGTCAGAAGAAGAATACTATTAACTCTCTCCACCAAGTGATTTAGCATTTGGAGTAAATATATTTGGAATAATAAAGGATTTATAGTTACAAAATTAATTTATATTGAAAATACAATACCACATTACTCTATCGAAATATTTGTGCTTGAGCAGAACACAGTGTAAAGAAATTGCCCAGCTGTAAAAACATCAGAGGGAAATACAATTAATGTTAATATCCTTTTACTGTTATGTCAATTGCACTCTCTCTTCTGCTAATTTTCTTCAACTTCACCATCTCGCCCCACTCCCCATCTTTACTATCTTGAAATCTTTAAGTCTCTGTTTTAAATAACGTATTGACTGAGCTTACTCAATCTTGTGGGGTACAAAGTTCTAAAGATACACAACCCTCTGAATGAAGAAATTCCTCCTCATCTCAGGGCTAAATGATGTGCCTTTTAATCTGAGATTGTGTTCTGTCATTCTAGACACCACAGCCAAGGGAAACATCCTGCCTGCATGAAGTCTAGGATATGGCTTTAAATTAAACTGTGGGGTGGGTGACTCCAGTTGCTTGGAAAATTATGGAAAAAATTAAACAGGGGCAGGGAAGAGCTCAGCAGAGGTTATTAAACTTTCCAGAGCAAGTAGTAACACAGTGAGTATGGAAAGGGTCAAGTACAGTAGATAAGGGGACAACTATGAGAAGGGAGGTGGTTAACTCAGGACTGAGGGTATTGTACTTAAATGCACAAAGTATAAGAAACAAAGTATATGAGCACATAGCGCAGATTGAAATCAGCAGATACGATGTTTTGGGTATCATAGACATGTGGCTGCAAGGACACCAAGGTTAGGACCTAAATATCCAAGGATATATGTCATATCGAAAGGACAGGAAGATGGGCAGGGTGGGAGAGTTTGCATTGTTAGTAAGAAATAAAATTAAATTGATAACAAGAAGTGATATAGAGTTGGAAGGTGTAGATTTTGCGAACCTTGAGTTGAGGAACCACAAAGGTAAAAGACGCTGATGGGAGTTGTGTACAGGCCTCTTAGCAGTAGTCAGGATGTGGGGAAGAATGTAAATCAGGATATAGAAAAAAAGGCACTATTACAAAAATCATGGGGGATCTTCAATATGTAGGTGGACTGAGAAAATCAGGTTGTTAGTGGATCTCCAGAAAAGAAATTTATAGAACATCGAAGAGAGTTGTTTTGGAACAGCTTGTGGTAGAGACCAATAGGGATCAGGCAATTCTGGAATTAAGGATGTATAATGAGACAGGATTAATTAGCAAACTGAAGATGAAGGAACCCCTAGGGGGTGGTGACCGTAATATGATAAAATTCATCCTGAAGTTTGAGAAGGAGAAGCTAGAATCAGATGTAATGGTATTACAGTTGACTAAAGGTAACTACAAAGGCATAAGGGTGTTGCTGGCCAGAGTTAATTGGAAGGGAAGCCAAACAGGGTAGATGGTGGCAGGAGTTTCTGGGAGGCTGAACAGAAATTCATTTCAAGGAAGAAGAAACATACTGATGGGATGATGAGGCAACTATGGTTGATGAAAGAAGCCAGGGACAACGTAAAACCGAAAGTAAAAGCATACAGTATGGTGAAGGTTAGTGGGAAACCAGAGGATTGGGAAGTCATTAAAAGCCAGCAGAGCATAACTAACAAAGCAATAAGTGGGAAGAAGATGAAATATGAGAGTAAGCTAGTTGGTAATATAAAAGAAGATTGCAAGATTTCTTTTACATATCTAAAGTGTAAAAGAGAGGCAAGATTGGACATTGGATCACTGGAAAATGAGGCTGGAGGAGTAGTAATGGAGAACAAAAATTATGGAGGAACTGAATAGGTACTTTGCATTAGTTTTCAAAATGGGAGACACCAGCAGCATACCAGAACTTCAAAAGAGCCAGAGGTGAATGTGGTGGCCATCACTAAGGAGAAGGTGGTAAAGGCCTGAAGGTGGATAAATCACCCAGACCAGACAGACTGCACCCCAAAGTTCTGAGGGAGATAACTGAGGAGATTGTAGATGCACTGGTGGTGATCCTTCAAGTGTCACTGGAGTCAGGGAGGGTCCCAGAGGACTACAGAATGGCTAATGTAACACCCTTATTTAAGAAGGGAGGGAGGCAGAAGACAGAAAATTATAGGCCAGTTAGCCTGACCTCAGTTGTTAGTAAGATTTTACGTACATGATAAAATAGGGCCTAGTCAGCACAGTTTCCTCAAGGTAATGTCATGCCTGTCAAATCTGTTAGAATTCTTTGACAAAGGGGAGCCAGTGAACATGATCTATTTGGATTTCCAGAAGGCTTTTGACAAGGTGCCATATAAGAGGTTGCTAAATAAGATAAGACCCCATAGTGTTTGGGTCAAAGTATTGGCATGGATTGGAGATTTGTTGACTGGCAGAAGACAAAATAGGGATAAAGGGGTCTTTTTTCAGGATGGCAGCCAGTGACTAGTGAAATTCTGCACATGTCCGTGTTCACACCACAACTATTCACGAAATTCATTAATGATATGGACAAAGGAACTGAAGGCATTGTTACTAAATTTGCAAATAACACATAGATAGGTGGAGGATCAGTTGTTGAGGAAGTGGGGAGGGCAAAGAAGGAATGCAACATGTGAAAATGTGAGGTTGCGCACTTTGGTAGAAAGAAGAGGCATATACTAGTTTCTAAGCAAGGAAAGGTTTTGGAAATCTGAAGCATAAAAGGATTTGGGAGTCTTAGTTAAGGGTTCTCTTAAGGTTTATGTGCAGGTTCAGTTAGCAGTTATGAAGGTAAATGCAATGTTGGCATTCATTTCAAGAACAGGGACATAATACTGAATCTGTATAAGGCACTGATCAGACTGCATTTGGAATATTGTGAGCAGTCTGGGGCCCCATATTCAAGGAAGGATGTGCTGGACTTGGAGGACATCCAGAGGAGGTTTACGAGAATGATACTGGGACGAAGGGCTTGTCATATGAGGGGTGACTGAGGACACTGGGTGTGTACTTTGTGGAGTTTAGAAGGATGAGAGAGTATCTGTTTGAAATTTACAGAATACCGAAAGGCCTGGATAGAGTGAACATGAAGATGAAGTTTCCACTAGTAGGAGAGACAAGGGCCTGGGAGGGCAGCCTCAGAGTAAAGGGATGGACCCTTTAGAACTGACATGAGCAAAATTTTTTTCCTCCGGAGGGTGGTTAACCTATGAACTTCGTTGCTGCAAAGGGCTGTGGAAGTCAAGTCATTGAGTATATTTAAGACAGCAATGGATAGGTTCTTGATTAGTAAAGGGATCAAGGGCTATGGGAAGAGAATTGGAGAATGGAGTTGAGAAACATATTAGCCAAGATTGAGTGGTGGAACAGACTTGATGGGCTGAATGGTCTAATTCTGCTCCTATGTCTTATTGTTCTATGGCCTGTCTATGCATCTATAAAATGGATATATTAAAAAAAAGTTAAAAAAAATTCTGAACATTTGTATGAGATTGCCCTTCATTTTTCTAAACACCACAGAATTTGGAAACAGTTTTCTCAATCTGTCCTCGATTGCAGCACTATCCCAGAATTCAGTCTGATGTACCTGTGCTGCACTCCCTCTGTGGACATTACATCCTTCCTTAGGCAAAGCCACAGAATGGCACAAAATACTCCAGGTGCAGTCTCACCAGTGTTCCATTCAATTGAGGCAACCCCACTTCTTTGGTCCTGTACTCAAATCCTCTTAAGATAAAGGTTAAATATACTGTTAGTGTTCCCTTTTGTTTGTTGGTGTAAACTGTGGTTCCTTGCTACATTACAATTCTACAAATGCCAACACCTACCAATGCCAGGTCCGTACCACTATTCTTCAATATTTGATTAGACAGTGAGAATCAGCAAGCTATTTAATAAGAGAGTGCATCACAGGATCGTACAATGGCAGGGCATAGTCATAGACCTTTCAGTCAACAATTGTGTATTGGTGTTTTCCTACCAATGACTTACACTAATCTCACCATCCTGAGCAGTACTGACATTACTAATATTCCTTATTTTCACACAATTTCTAGATCTCTTTCAAATAATATACAGTTTTTGTTTCAACAAGTTTGTTGTTGAAAATTCTAACAGCTGCTGTGAATATTTTTCTAACCTCCCATTTAATTCTTTAGTATGAGAATCTCAATTTTACCCCCATTCCGCGCCATCGCATCTGAGTTTGATCTTGTCCGTCTCAGGCTGACCAACCAGACACAAATACAATCAAATTGATGAGTGATGAGGGTAATTTAAGCTACGAATGTTTAGCTCTGGGAGACAGAGCCTGGAGTCCTCATGAATTGTATGGTACCACTACTCACTGAAGAGCCAGCTGCATTTTTAGTGTGGGTCTGATTGTACCAATTTCAGTATTTGTTTATAAATGTAAGTTGTTGGTAAGAGCTATCAAACCCAACAGTTTGAGAGATATGAACAAACATCAGTAGACATTGTCGCTATAGCTTAATTTTTCAACATCTTTGTCATTTCATTCACTTGTTCTATTCCGTGGTTACATACAAATAGACATACAGATAGAATTCTGTATCTACCACCCTTCTGTGAAATAATTGAAAGTGCCATAGCTATTTTTAAAAATTACAACCATTTCATGCTGATTTCTTTTAACCTGGAGCTTGGAATTTGCCAATATCGGTCAATATCCCCATTGACCTCTAATGCTGGCCTCAACAGACATTGCTAAACACTTCTGTGCCTCAATAGCAGAGTATGTACTGCATTAGATAAACTGCTGATGTTTTCCAAGTAAAATACAGTTACAATAGCCTGCTTGAGATTCAATTGTGCAGTTTTTTTTAATGAGTGCACGTCAAACTGAGATACTTGGGTTAGGGCCTCCACTAAAAAAAAATGGACAGAAAAGTCATGCAGATTTTAAGTGTTCATGTGCCAGTATTGACAACTGTAATTTCTAGCCTTAAGTGTTTTTGACAGATTTAAGGTTTAAAATTCACTTCATTTTGTCTGCTTAACCTTTACACCAATTATTTTTATAACAAGAGCTTGAAAGATACAAATCCTAATCTATGGTTCTGTCGAACGATTGACAAGAGCAAGCCAGCTGTTACCCAGAAGATTAACAAAATGAAAGCATGCAGAAACATGAAAAGCTCCTTTAAATTAATTCCAGACTTATGACCTATAGGTAGTGTGCAGTAACCAATAAATAACAGTATTGTTTGAGTGTTATGTAATAATGGTGCAAAATAGGGTGAAATTCAATGCATTCCCAGCCCCTGAACCTCAACCATGGTAATTTTGGTGGAGAGGGGCATTTAATCTGACAGCGGGAGCAACTGAGAGTCCTGCCACCTTCCCATCCCCGTCTTAAGTAAATGGTGGATAGGAGTTTATTCGCTCTTATGTACCTCACGTTAGCTCTATTCGTACTTATCCAGTGGAAACCCCAAAAAACAAACTGACAGATTTGCTTGTGACCTCAGTGATTCTGGACCTCGGGGTGGGGGCTGGTGGTGAGGGTGCTCTTGGAGGTGCAGTACAAGCAGCAACCAACATCTTCCTAGTAGTGCTAATGAGGAATAAAGAGCATCTGGCACCTTATTGGCTAACTGCTCTCAGCAGATAGGGATCCTTAATCCCAGTGAAGGCGCGCTGCTGCCCATTTGACTACCATAGCATCACTTCTTAAAAAGAGGTAGCTGTTCGCTCTCTATGGCTCTCCTGCCAACAGTAAAGGCCCCCCACCTTGAATTCCACCCACAATCTTAGCAATTGATAAATACAGATCATCTTTCTTGATAAAACTTCAAACAATTTATTAGTTCAGTAAATTGTTTGCTCAAGATGATCAATACATTATCAGAAACATTAAGAGGATTCTTCATGCAGACTCCTTCTTTCTTGTGTTCCCATTCATCAAAAGACATCACACACACAAAAGTGACAGAAAACACACATGGCTCTAAGTCTCCCGGATTCATCCTTATCGTTATTTCTTTCTGGTTTACTTTGTTTGAGCTCTGTAGATCTGCACGTTTCAGAAAGGTTTTTGTTTTGTACTGTTGTGTCATTTGAGGCTATATCATTACATTCATGTCTGTTGGGTAAACCTTTGAATTGTGTGACCTGCATTCAAAATCCATTCCTGAGCATTGGGGTGAAATTCACCTCAGAGCAGTTACCTGAGATAGCCTGTTGGTGTCTGACAGCTAGTGGTGCCTGACTACCCTGGTCACCACCAAGATATTGCAGTCTGCATCTGGCTGAGAATCTAGCTAGAATCTTCTCTGGCTGGAATAAGTCGAGATCACACATCTCTCATCATAATTCCAAGGCCAGACCACACAGAATGCTCAAATTAGAATAATAGTTAGGTAACAATCCTTCAAAAGAGGGCAGAATATTCACGATTACTCTCCCTATTTGGTCAAAGGAAATATTAGCTGAAAATACTGTCTAAAATAATCAAAACACTGCAGAGCAGAAATTTAACTTAAAGGAGGCAAGTATACCTTTAAATATTTAGGCTTGTCATCTGTGCAGGCAATGATGACCTGGTTGTGTACAAATCGAGTCAATTACAGACTTTTACACACATTTTTGGCAAGTGAATTCTTAATCAGGTATAGAATTCTCATGAGAT
>NC_063350.1:27293046-27318046 GCF_021869965.1 Rhincodon typus | reverse complement strand
AGGCTACTTTTAATTGTTGGTTTGAGGAAATTTATGAAAATCATGGAATGTTTCCGGCACAGAAGGCTTAAATGTGTCATTGCCAGTTCAATAGAAGAGCATCTCTGCTAGTCCCAATGCACTACTCCTTGTTGTCTATCAGTTTTGGGTTGGCTAATTCCCACTGAAAGCCAGATTTTATCTACCTCCGTCAGACTTGCAAACAGATCCTAATCACTTACTGTCCTTAAAAAAAAAAAAAGTTATTTTCATTATATTTGGTTCTTTTACTCATAACCTTTTTAAATCCGTGTCCTCATAGTTCTTGACCCTTTCACCAACAGGAGCAGTTTCTCCTTACCTACTTTGTCTAGGTCCCCTAAGATTTTGAACACCTTTCCTAACCACGTTTTTAAGTGGCACAATGCCAGCTTGTTAAATATATCTTTGGTTACAGGGAAGAGGGACTTCAGTTACATTCTTGTAAATGTTTTCGGCACCTTGTCTAATAGATTCACACCCTAAATTGTGATGACTAGAATTAGATAGAATGCATAATTGAGTTTTTATTTTCAGACAATGGGAGTTTTGATTTCAGTTTACAGCCAGTCACAACGAAGTCATTTCTGTTGGCTTTTAATGGAATTATGCCAACTGGTCTGCCACAGCTTGCAATTGTACAGTTGGCAAATTGAGTGTGTTTTTTTTAACAGAATAAAGGACCACTATTCATTTCAATCGAAAATGATATTTTATTTATCAAATTTAAATCTTGCAAAGTTTTCACTAGAGTCAAAACTTTTTCTTGAGTCTTACTGACTTTGCAAAGGATTTTTAGGATGTGGCACGAGTAGCTCTGCAACTTCATTCTAGAAGGCATTGAACTCCACCTGATAAGAGTGCACCAGGTGCTGTTCCACTTTCAGCCCTATGTTTGCTGACCCACATTGGCCCCTGATTTAAGCAATACCTTGATTTTAAAATTCTCTGTTTCCAAATCTCACCATCGCCACTCCCTTATGTCTGCAATCTATTTTTACCCAATGTCCCTCAGATGTTTATGCTGCTCCACTCTGTCTTAACTATCCATGGCTGTGGCTTGAGCTCTGAAATTCTCTCTGGGTTTTAAGGAGCTTTGTCTTAACTTTTACTCTGCATTTGCTTGTTGTCAAATTTTGTCAAACCTCTGAAGTGAAATATCTTGGGAGGTTTTACTGCAGTAAAAACACTATATTAATACAGGTTGTTCAAGGAATTGGATAATTATTTGAAAATGTATTTAAGAGAGCCAGAAAAGGTTTGGATCTGGCATTGGAATAATTAGCTTCAGTTCATTGATACTCTGGTACAAGCTTAATGGGTGGCCTGGTTTTCTCGTTACGATTCCGATGATTCTATAGAAAGGCCAATTCCACTACTCTTCCAATTAACATGGGACTGTCTTTTTTTTTAAAAAAAGAAATGCCACAATACCTGAAACGCTGTCAGTTGTTGGAAATCAATTTTAAATTCTAATCTGCTGGGCATTTATTTTGTTTAAAAATAGAATGTTGATAAATTCAATTGTATTAATGTCAAGACTACCCAAACCATGTGTGTGAGCTATGTAATGTACATTGTAGAAATCCTGATTTTAATTGATGTCTAAAAAGAGCACTTGATGCCAAACAAGTAGCAGCTTCCAAACCTGCAATCTTTACTATCTTGAAGGACATGGAATGCAAATGCAGGGCACATCACCTCCAAGTTCCCCTTCCAGTCATAAATCACCCTTGCTTTGTACTATGTTGCTGTTTAAAAGTCCTGGAATTCTTCTTCCCATGGCGCTATGGGTGTGCTGTCATTAGATAGTCTGCAGCAGTTCATGAATGTGGCTCACTACTGCTGACACCTTGAAGGCAATTGTCCATAAAAGGTGGCCTTGCCAGCAATACCTGCATCTCATAAATACATTTTTAAGGAAGACCATTAGCATTGAGACAGTATTTTTTTTGCATTGCGTCAGTGCAAACTCTGCAGTGCAGGTTAGACATGAAGTTGACGATCTGATAGTCAATGGATTCTGGCAAGTAATATGAAACTATTTCACTAATTTCAGTGAGACTGTAACTTGTGAGAAAGAAAGTTTTTAACATTTTCAGGCAGTCCAGTTTCTTAACTTAATTTTAAAATATTTAAAATAACTGCTGACCTGTTGCCACTTCATTGAGATTAACTGGATGTCAGCAGGTCTTAAATGTACTTAAAAGCTCCAAATAGGAAATAAAGACTGTAGTTTCCTTTAGCTATTTTCCAGATTTTGCAATTTATATTTACATCTCTTAGCCCTACTTTAAAAAGTTTGTTTATTTTATGTTTGGCTGCGTTGCCACACTCCACAGGGGAGACTGTAGTCCTGCTGTGACATCCTGAAATTTCTGCAGAAATTTATTGTGGTAAGATTAACAGGAAAAGTTAGGACTGACTGAAAAATATTCACGAGTCCAGCTGCTTGCTTGTGTTAATGGAGTGTTTTTAAATGGGTTATTTGTATAGGATACTGCTTCCACTAACAGGTCCTAAAACTCGTTCCTACATTTGAAATTCTAGGTGAATGACCTTCTCGTATTACGTTACTAATACTAATATGTAGAGTAGATTGTTACATCTGTGAACTCACAGGTCTGGTTAATTTTCTGTTCCAATTTTTATTGTAGAATTTGTTCTTTTAATGAAATAATTGAGGAAATTGCAACAATAGTAATGCCCAAATTTTACAAATTATTTTAAAGTAGGCATATTATTTTTTACCCCAAAAATTCTAACACCATAGTTTTTGTGAGAAAACTTGTGAAATGTTGTGATATTCTAATTGAATGTACCTTTAATATATTATTTGGACTTGGTAGTTCTAAATGCGATCTGTTTCCACAATTTAAAAATGGTAGATCTGGTAGAGGTTCAGTAGCGACTTTAAAATTTAAAGTATATTTGAAATTAAAGATCTCATGAAATCTAATTGTCTGCAACTAACTGCAATCTTGATGAAACAAAGCACTTCTTAAAAAGTTAAATGGCAGAAGGGAAGGAGGAATGCATAGTTTGAAAACAACTGTATTATAATTATATTTTTCTTTTTCAATCAACAGAGCAACAGCTATCCTTCAATGACTGATCCATATTTGTCAAGTTATTATGCCCCTTCCATTGGATTCTCCTATTCTCTTAGTGAAGCAGCACCATGGTCCACTGGCGGTGATCCTCCTATTCCATATTTAACAACCTATGGACAGCTGAGTAATGGAGACCATCATTTCATGCATGATGCTGTGTTTGGTCAGCCTGGGGGACTAGGCAGTACCCCATATTTAAACCAACATAGATTCAACTTTTTCCCTGAAAATCCAGGGTTTTCTGCATGGGGAACTGGTGGATCTCAGGGGCAACAAACACCAAGCTCAGCATATGGCAGTAGCTATAGTTACCCACCTAGTTCTTTGGGAGGAACAATAGTAGATGGACAGGCAGGGTTTCCAAATGATACCTTGAATAAGGCACCAGGCATGAATAGCATTGAACAGGGGATGGTTGGACTAAAGATTGGAGCTGTGACATCAGGTGTAAAGACTGTAGGATCTGTGGTAAACAGTCCAGGTATGACCAACACAGCACCTGGAAATGGCTCAGCAGCTGGTGTATCTGCTCCAAAGCCAACATCGTGGGCTGCCATTGCAAGTAAACCAGCCAAGCCTCAACCAAAATTAAAACCAAAGACTGGAGCAGCAGTAGGAGGTTCTGCATTGCCCCCACCACCTATAAAACATAATATGGACATTGGTACATGGGACAATAAAGGACCTGTACCAAAAGCTCCTCCAACCCATCAGGACCCTAATACTCAGGCAGTTCCACAGCAGCAGTTGACTCAACCCCCTCCAGCTCAGCCATTACAACTTCCACAACAATCTTATCAGAATCCTCAACAAACCCCACAGAACCGATGGATAGCCCCTCGCAATAGAGGGGCAGCATTTGGTCAAAATAGTGGAACTGGTAACGAAAGCAACTCGGTGGGTAGTCTACCGGTTAGCTCTCCACCAAGCAATGAGACTCATCCTGTTCTTGAGAAATTGAAGGCTGCATACTGCTACAACCCAAAAGACTTTGATTGGAATCTTAAAAATGGCCGAGTGTTTATTATCAAGAGCTACTCTGAGGATGATATCCATCGCTCTATCAAGTACTCCATTTGGTGTAGTACCGAACACGGCAACAAACGCTTGGACAGTGCTTATCGCTCGATGGCTGGAAAAGCTCCTGTTTACTTATTATTCAGTGTGAATGGCAGTGGACACTTCTGTGGAGTGGCAGAAATGAAGTCGCCAGTGGACTATGGTACATGTGCCGGGGTTTGGTCACAGGACAAGTGGAAAGGCAAATTTGATGTTAAGTGGATCTTTGTAAAGGACGTGCCTAATAACCAGCTGAGGCACATCCGTTTGGAAAACAATGATAATAAGCCAGTCACTAACTCTCGGGACACTCAGGAGGTTCCTTTAGAGAAAGCCAAGCAAGTGCTCAAAATTATTGCTACTTACAAGCATACCACCTCAATTTTTGATGACTTTTCACATTATGAAAAGCGTCAAGAAGAAGAGGAAGTTGTACGTAAGGTAAGCCCTGCCAGATCATTCATGCATTTGTGCTGAAGTTACCAGCCAACAAGGTGGTATTTTATTGTAAAATTTATGTTTTGATTGCATGAAATTAATTATTTTTTCAATTGAATTTCCAATCCAATCATTAGCTGTGAAAGAAATATTTAATTTCTTAAACATAATGTAACTAAAATTAGGTTGAAATGTAATTATAACTGAAACTCATGGACAGTGTCATTATATTTTTACGAAAAAGAACATTTGAATTGATTGCAATTGAAACTTTAGGAATTATACACCAATTAGCAGGAGTCTTTTTCTTTCAACATCCCCGCAACACCCGCCCCCCCCCCCCCCCCAATTCAAAATCCCTGGCCCTACAGCTAAATTACTTTTATTTTGTGCATTGGATTCCAGAAATTTGCTTAGCATTGCACTAATTGGCCCAACCTGATATCAGGCTTTCCATTCAAAATAGCTATTTGAAAGTGGTATTTTGCATATTCTATTTCACAGGATTAGTATCATGACGTATGTATCAAAGTAAAGAATGATGAGCTGTTCTAAATTGAAGGTGGCGTGGGATTTATGGCACTTTGTTTGGAACTAAAATTGATATTTTGTTAATGTGTTCAAATTTTTGACTTTGTAGGCTGCTGTAAAAATACACTAAAATTTCAATCATGAAATTTTATGTCTAACGTATCCGTAAATTCTACTATCTTTTAAATTATTTTTCTTGCCCTTATTTATTCAAAAGCAATGACTGCAGATGATCTTGGGGAATAGGTATGTGCAAATGCATTTAACAAATTATTTCAGATTCAATTTGTTTAGTTTTTTTTAAAAGCTGTTCATATTCAAATACGTAAAAGTCAATGCAAAACTGATAGTAAAATGTGACATTTGGAACTGCTTGAAGAGGATAAATACTTGTTCTTCAACAGTAAAGGTAGCAGTGTGTTATTACAGAGCAATTGTATACTGTATGCACTCCTTTGTGTACCACAGGAGTTCTTTTTTAAGAACAAATCCATCCCTACATTTAAGACAACGATTAAAGAGCATAGAGCCCCATGGATTTGTACTTCACTGGCAGATATTTTCTAAGCAACCTAATCAGAGGTGTAATTACACATCTATCTAAAACAAGAGGTCATAATATTAAAAAACAAAATTAGAGCTTTGCCATTTAGAATTTACACTAAGGTAAGTGGTATAACCTCACATTAATAAAGGAGAGAGAAATCAGGGAGTTATATACCATTTAGCCTGACGTCAATGGTGGGGTCAATGCTAGAGTCTCTTACAAAAGATTTAATAGCAGAGCACTTAAACAGTGACTGGATCAGAAAAGAAGAACATGCTATATGAATCAATTGGAATTTTTGAAGGATGTTTACTTGTAGAGTTGATAAGGGGGAACCAGTGTAGGTAGTTTAATTCGACTTTTTCAGTAGGCTTTTGATAAGATATCACATAAGAGATTGGCGAGTAAAATTTAAAATGCATTGGTTTGGGGGTAGTGTAACTGACATGGATAGTGAACTGATTGTCAAGCAGGAGGAATCAGTTGGTTTCTTCCTGAATGGTGGAATGTGACCAGTGGGATACTATAAGGATCAGTTCTAGAACCACTAACTAATCACAATATATTAATGATTTAAATAAGGAAACTAAATGTAATATCACTAAGTGTGCAGATGACGCAAAGTTAAGTGGATGGTTGCAGGAATGCTTCAGTGTGATTTTGGACAAGTTGAGCAAGTGGGTAAATGCATGGCAGATGAAGTAGATTTTGGAGTAGATCTGTAGCTCGGGTTGTGGGCGTTGAGGTCGGTTGGCTTGCCGAGCTGGTATGTTGTTCCGCAGACATTTCGTTACTGTGCTTGGTAACATCCTCAGTGCAGCCTCTGATGAAGCGTCGGTGTATTTTCCGACGCTTCATCAGAGGCTGCACTGAGGATGTTACCAAGCACAGTAATGAAACATCTGCGGAACAACAAACCAGCTCAGCGAGCCAACCAACCTCAAGATGAAGTAGAATGTGGATAAATGTCAGGTTATTCACGTCGGTAGCAAAAACAGGAAGGCAGATCATCATTTGAACAGTGATAGATTAAGACAAGGGGAGGTGCCACAAAACCTCGGTGTTCTTGTACACCAGTTGCTGAAAGTAAGCATGCAGTGAAGAAGGCAAATGCGGCCTTAGCGAGAGGATTAGAGTACACAAGTAGGGATGTCTTGCTTCAATTGTGCAGGGCTTGGTGAGACTACACCTGGAGTATTGTGTGCAGTTTGGTCTTTTTATCTGAAAAGGGATGTTGTGGCTTTGGATGAGTTCAACAAGGTTTACCAGTTGGATTATTGTGCTGGCAAGAATGGGGCAGCATAGTGGCTTAGTAGTTAGCACGCTGCCTCTTTTATAACTGTCTTTGCCCTAGGATGGGGGATTTCAAGACTATGGGGCACACTTGTAAGGTGCAAGGAGAGAGATTTTAAAAAAAAACATGAGGCAAATCTTTTTACACAGAGGGTGGTTCGCGTGTGGAATGAACATCCTGAAGAAATGGTGGATGCGGGTACAATTGCAGTGTTTAAAAGACATTTGGATAAGAACATGAATAGGAATGATTTGGAGGCAAATGGGCCAGGAGCAGGCAGATAAGACTAGTTTAGTTTGGATTTGTTTGGCATGGATTGGTTGGACTGAAGGGTCTGTTTTACGACTCTACAACTCGGTTAGGTGGATTGGCCATGCTAAGTTGTCTGTAGTGTCCAGGGATGTGTAGGCCAGGTGAATTAGCTATGGGAAATGCAGGGTTATAGGGATAGGCTGGGGATGGGCCTGGCTCTGGGTGGGATGCTCTTTAGAGGGTCAGTGTAGACTCGATGGGCTGAATGGTCTGCTTCCACACAGTAGGGATTCTATGATGTGTGAAGAGAGATTGGATCAGTTCAAAGTGTATTCACTGAGTTTAGGAGGAGGAGGGAGAATCTCATAAAACCTAGACATTGCTGACAGGAAATAGATAAGGTAAATGCTGGAAGGTTATTCCTGATGACCAGAAAGTCCAGAACCAAGCATCACAGTCTAAATGTACAGCGTAGGCCATTTAGGACTGAGGTAAGGAGAAAATTCCTCAACCAGAGAGTGATGACCCTATGGAATTCTCTATCAAGGAAAGTGGTTGAGGCTAGAACATTGAGTGTCATCAAATAGGAGTTAGATACAATTCTTGACGTAAAGGAATCAAAGGCACGGGTAGAATGTGGGAACAGGATTCTGAGTTGGATGATCAGTTGTGATCATATTGAATTTTGAAGTAGGTTTGAAAGGCTGAACAGCCTCTTTCTGCTCCTATATTCTGTTTCTATGAGACCAGAGATATTTTCCATGCAAAGGGCAATGGAAGCTTTTGGAAATCTTCTCTCACAACTGTGGAAGTAAGATCGACTGGAAAATTTCAAGATCTAGATCATTGTACAATAAGGACATCAAGGAGCTGGTTCACAGCAACTAGGTGGAATTGAGATATAGATCAGCTATGATCTAATTGAGTGACAGTGGATATTCAAGGGGCTAAACGGCTTGTGCTTTGCTGTGGTTTTATTTTCATGATGGTGATTTAGTGTGTATTTGCAATTCTGTTTTGCTGACTGTATATTAGTGATTGGTCTGAGTACTCCCAGCTATGAAGCAATAATTGTTAGTGGATATGCATTCTCACTCCCTATTTGTAAAATGTATCTGTTTCTGTGTCCATTTGTCTGTCTGACTCTGTGCAGAACTTTCATAGAATCATAGAATCATTGAATCCCTACAGTGTGTAAACAGGCCCTTCGGCCCGACAAGTCTACACTGACCCTCGGAGCACCCACCCAAACCCATTCCCCTATAACCCCCTAATCTACACATCCCTGAACACTACAGGCAATTTAGCATGGTTCTTTAATTATTGCCTATTCCTAAAAAGATGGAATTATTTCATAAAATGTTACATTGGGTCCTTCGCCCCCCTTATTTTGCATCCAGTACTGGTAACTTAAATTTTTCAATTGTTGTATAATTCACGATTTAACATACATTCTAATCCAAAAAGACAAGTAACAATTTTAGTAATTAAGTCTTGTAGTCAGATGCATGTTACATTATGGAAGTGGATTTGAAACAATTAGGTAGATTATCACCTTCCTGGCACAGTCTGTAATCTACTGGGGTGGCTTGAACATCCTTTTTTATAGAAACCTTTTTTTTTTCCCAGCGCTTTCAAGCAAGGCCTTTTATAAATGGTGTGCAATCCAGATTTGCACTACTGGCTTGGCGAGCTAGTCTGCAACCTCATGAATGTCTGTCTTGTACAGCAATTTTAAATTTAGTAGCAGGCTAGAATCCAGATTTCTATGCAGATACTGTTACACTTGTTTAGTTTGTGTTTGTGTAGACTAAGCTATTCATTTTGCCTATAGCTTCAAACTTACCATGTACAGCGGCTAAAAATGATACTTAAAATTTCTTATTTTCAATAATTCAAATATATTTTGTCAAATGGGTTTCTGTTTAAATGAACAATGATACTTGGGTTTTGAATTACCAATGCTTAAATTCATTTTCAATTAAACTTTCATTTTATCCAAGCCAATTGTGTATTGTTTTGCTTAATAGCAGACCTTAATTTAAGCCTTAATTCAACCATGTTGCGACAAAGCAGCAGCAAAGCAATAAGGAAGGTTAATGCTGTAATTATGCCAGTTAGTTTGTTCTTAACCTTCAGATTGATTTGGAAAGGTTATTGATATTACAGATCAAAAATAACAACGTCCTTTTTAATTTTTTTTTTAAATATAAAGATGAGGACATATGGAGCCTACTAAATGTAATATATGGTTCTGAATATGTTTGAAGCCCAGTCTGGTCTGATTAGGCTAAGTATCAAAGCTGTACAACTTCTGTCAACCCTTGGCTGGGTCAAATCAAACTCTTGTTTCAATTTTTGACCATGTTCTTATTTTGATTACACTGATGCATTTTTAGCAATCAATATTAGTGCAATGTTGTAACAATCATTATAGTAAGTAAATATTGATTATAAAAATGAAATCTCTCTCATTCTCTTTAAATTTTCTTTTACCTGAGAAAATTCAGTAAAATTTTGACTTATAATAATGGGCATTTTTATAGCACCTTTATGGATATAATTTCACGACCCAAAATCAGACAAAAATATAATTGAATCAAAAAGAGATATTCTGAGAGGTAGCTAAAAGCTTGGACGATGATTTGGGATTTTATAGTAACTCTTAAAAGAAAAAGTGAAAAGGGTCAAGGTATAGAGTAGAAATTGAGTTTAAAGCCTAGATATAAATAAAAAGGCTGGAATGAAGCATTAGTGAATTCTTGGAGAGTTGTATAACTGGCGATAGTTGCAGAAATGGGAAGGGACAAGTTATGAAGAGATTTCTACAAAAAGAATAAAATTTTACATTTTGAAAATATTTTAAATTGATTTGTAGCTGATTTAGATTGGCAACGACTAAGAAAATGATTGATTTGAAATGGCCATAATGTGTTAAGATCGGACAAAGATACTGACTTCATTTGGAGAAGCTTAAGTTTATGGAGGATGGCAAACCATTCTGGGCACCTTTTAGAACAGTTGAGTCTGGAAGTGACAGGCTCTGATGATGGTTTCAGCTGACAGTAAGCTTGGAGGTTGGGCAGTGGACAATATTCAAGGTGTGAAAATCTTTAAAATGGAGAGAATTGTGTTGCAAGTAAGTTCATGATCAAATAGTCTGCTTCTTTGGACAGTTGTCCAAGTCATTGGTGAGGAGACACCTGACTAGGCCTAAAGATTATGGCTTTAGTCCTCCCAGTGTTTAATGGGCCACCTGGCACATTTGAGTCTGGATAATGAATCAGTTGTATTAATTGTGCAGCTGCATCACAGGAGTTGAGACAAATGGAGGAAAGCTGGTATCATGAGCTAATGTATGTAACACTCTCTGTCTTTAGCTGATATAGCCAAGAGAAACATGTAGATGAGAGAGAGGAGGGGACCAAGGATATATGATGGTTGGGCTGCAGAAATGGTGTGATGGTGGGAAGAGAGTCTGTTGTTTGAGATGCTGTAATAATCATAATCAAGAATGGAACAGTGAGAATACTGCCACTAAACTGGAATGCAGACAAGCTGGGCTGTTGAGTTCATAAGGATATCATTTGTGACTGGGCATTTCAGTGGCAGGGATGGAAACCCAATTTGGAGAGCTTTAAGCATGTAGTATTGGGAAAGCTGGCCACAGAATTTGAAGATACCAGGATGCTTGCTTTGGACAGTTGAGGGAAGTTGGAGATGCATCAGTCATTTTCAGTGACAAGTAAGATTGAGGGCTTGTTATATATGATAAGGGTGCAATGCTAAAGGAGGAGGATAGTAGTTGAAGGTGGACTGTTTCAATTATAAGGTAACATGGGAGCCGACAAGGAAATTTGTGGAAATAAAACAGAACTGTGGATGCTAGAAATCTAAAAAATGTATATTGCTGCAGAAACTCGGCAGGTCTGGCAGCATCTATGGAGAAAAAGCAAAGGTAATGTTTTGGGTCTAATGACCCTTCTTTAGAACTGTTAATAACTAGGAAAGGTAGTATATATGTAAGGGAGATTTATGGAGTCATGTAGACTCCAGTGAACAGGAAGTGTAGTTCTATAAGCTTAGAGGTTATATCTGCAATTAGAAGAGAAACCAAAGTTGTAAGTTTGCCATGGGGCAGGGAACCTCCGCTAGGTGAGGTAGTGGAAGCATGAGAAGCAATTGAATGAATGGTAACCTTCTTAAAATGAAGGAATCCATGAGCTGCTTCTGAGACTTGAGGTTTGGTGGAGCATTGCTGGTGTTGCATTTGCTTTCCAAGCTGGTACTTCCAAAGTAAATAGTTCTGATACGGAGCTAAAAGTTTGAAAGTGCTTAAGGTCATCCAGCTAGCTCTTGAGTGGGTTGTTAAACTAGTATAGTAAACGGGGTGGATAGTATTGTCCCCTATCTACACCCCTTAATGATGAGGACCATACGAGAGGGAGTCATTAGGATAGGTTAAATTATTTATTGACCTTCAAATTAAAGTTTGCTTCAAGGCTTGAAGGAAGTATGGTTGAAATGGTCATAGGGATGGTGGTGGTACTGAAGTTAACCATATCTGATGGTTAACTGAGTCCACATGAAATGGCAAAATCGAGGGAATCTGTATGAATATGGATGGGAGAGCTTCTATGGAAGATGAAGTTGAGCGATGACAGAAGGGCAAGACAAGTTCAAATGGAAATTGAAATCACGAGAGATAAGTCTGAGCTGAGAATAAACCAGTAAGCATCTCAATGTGGTGCTTGAGGAAAGATGGAAAATAGCAATTTTAGAGAAGAGGGCAAAGACAGGACAATGTAACATGTTTGAAAGAGGGGAATGCAGAAGTGTTGTAGGGGAGAAAGAGAGCAAATCATGATTTTTACAATGAAGGCTGCCACCAGGCTTTTTCAGGGTAGACCAGACAGTGAAGTGTAATCAAGAAGTAAGCTTCACAAAAAGGCAGAACGTTGTTAGCCATATCCGTGATGACAATACAATTATGTGATTGTGGATAGCAAGAGCCCTTATGTTTTTTAAAGTTTGAAATGCTTCTTTATTTCAGAATACATTTTTAAATAGTTCTGCATCATAGAACATTCATCCGTAAAATTTACACATCAGTTTTACAAATTACAAAATCTTCATTTTGTTTTAAATCACAGATTTATCTTAAAGATCCCCAGAGTCTTTAAAATAAACTAGTGTTAATAAATAGTTAAGTGCCTTCATCCTAAGGTGATTTGTGTTTCTAGTAGTAGATTAAAATGTCTTAGTGACCAGTAGCAATCCTATAAATAATTTTTTGGCCACATTTATTATAGTTTTCCTATTTCACAACTTGAAGTAATTTAAGACATTCTGCTTTTTTGACATGCACATTTGTTAGCAAACAAGTCCTGGCTAGGTCATTTCAGGGAGGAACTTTTTTTTTTGCTGGATGAACAGATTGAGAGCATGGACTGAACATATTGATGATGTAGTCATCATGATCAAGGAGTAACACCAGTTTGGAGAAGGAGAGGAGTTTGAGGCCACAGCAAACCAATTTGATGTCAGTTTAAAATAGTTAACTAAAGCAGCATTAAATGATTAAAATTTGTGTATTTTTGTTAATCAGAACCAATAAATGCAGCCACTTGCTTTAAACAAAATTTGAGGACTTTGATATTGGCATAGGAAATTTATTGTGTATATTATAGTTGCCATTTTCCCATTGGTGGGTGAAGTTTCTGTGTATGACAACAGTAACATGCTAGGTTTTTAAAAAAAAATCAAAAGACATTCCTTTTGTTTTAACTTTTTAGGACAAAATTTCTCTACCAGTGGCTTCTCATTATTTACAGGTAAATATAGAGAAACGACTAGTTTTGAAAAGTTTTTTGTTTACTTTAAATTACGAGTAACCCGGAAATAGAAAACAAAAGGCTGATCATACGCAGACTTGACAGCAGAATCTTGTGACTGTTTGTTAATCTTGGCTTTGCTGATTTGTAAATAAGATGGTGCTGTTACCATTACAATCTTTTTCTAAGCTTCTTCTGCCACATTGTTCTCAGATATTTTTTCCCTTTGTCTCCAATTCCAATAGAAGATAGACCAGTAACAGTCGAGTCATTTGGGCTAGAAGGGTAGAATGAAGAAAAAGGCCCAGAAATACATAGGAACTAGATGGAGCCAATTACACTTGAATACAGAGAACAAACAATAAGCTGACAAAGTCACTAAGTGACTTGAGCCAAATCCTTGGTATTTGAGGCTGCCAAATATCCTGACCCCAGAGATAAGGAAAAAGAGCTGACATGTGAGGAGTATAATCAGTACAAAAACCGTAAATTGGTAAATCGATCCTACAATGAAATGATAAAACCTGTACATTTAATCGTTATTCCAAAATGTGAAGGAAGATTGCTTATACTTTAAAAATAAATAGTTGAAAGTTGAGACCTCTCATAAATCACGTAAAACACACTTTTTTACTTGTATTTTTTTAAAAAAGAAATCAGTCCTTACATTATTAACTGGTGAATTGTCATGCTCTTTGTTCGTTTATTATAATGGTACATGATTTTAAACCCATTTCATACAATAAATCAGTGTGCCCTTGGTCTCTATAGTGCAAAGTCAGATATAGGTTCTTGCTTAGAATTTCCAACATGGCAATTTTCTGGGTTTTTTTTTCAGACAAAATATTGGGAGAAGGGTAAGAATACTATTCTGTTTGAGCTCAATATTAAGAGCTGCATTCATATGATGTCCTTGAGTATGCAACCTTAATGACAATCATGTTGGAGATTAGTTTCATGAAAGAATGGTAGGAAAACCATGCTTTGCTTCGCTCAACATGCTTAATGAATTTTTTTCTTTGAGTTTTCTGGCTTCACTTCTCACCCTGCTCTGTCCCAATCAGTGAAGCTTAAAATAAAAATGTACAATGTTTTCTGACTCTGTGCTTTCTTCACATTGCAAGTAAAATTTTAAATGTGAGGTGATTTTGTTAGTAATAAATTTAATGGGGGACTATACATGGCATGTATCATATGCAAAAAATACAGAACACGTGTTTTTAGAGAAAACTGTCAGCGCAATTTACCTTTGAAATGTTGCATCTGAACCTTGTCATTCGAAGTTAATTCAGTCAGTGTACTGTTTCTCACTGGTCTATGTTTGGTCATTCAGAATTGGTACTGGTGTGGCATTTGGTGTTCTCAACATTATAAGTAGCTCTGTAGATACCTTATGCTTTAGTTATGGTACCTATTGCTTTAAATGTAGAAGTACAGAATCAATGACTAATAGGAAAAAAGGATTAATTTTCCATTTATTTCTTCCACAAAGTTTGGTAATGATCCGAAGCCATATGGAAGGAGATTTTAGGATGCCTATTCCTGTTGTGACCCGTTATATTTTTCATGCCCTATGTAGTGTACAATGCATTGCTCTTCAGTTCTTTCTCCCATTGCCATTGGGCAGAATTATGTTGCTCTTTAGAGTCTATAGTGCCATGGCCATTTTTAACGCTTGGCATGAGATTTGGTTCTTGTTTCTAACTCCGTGCAATGCCTTTCCTGTCATTGGTGATCATGATTACTGCCTACCTCTTGACCAGTGTTGCATTGTCAAAGATTCTGAAGAAAGTAAAAGAAAGAACCCTTAGTTCAAATTAATGCATAAAGTCAAAAGTCCAAATTGGCTGAAGCATCAGTGTCTGACTTGCCTTTGGCTGGCAAGTGCTCAAAGTCATCCCACTCCTCTTCCCCTTCCAGCCACCGTTCCTATGAAGGCACAGTCATCCAAGCATCAGGGAGAATGAGCTGCATCAGAATCGCTGCATCAGTCCTCATCCTCTTCAAGTTTTGCTTCAAAGACTTCGGGTAAGCGTCAATAGAAAACTTAATCTAGAGCAACAAAGGAATCGTCGTTCAGTAGTTTTCCATTCCAGCCAAGTGCCAAGGTGGAGACTGGGAAGACAGTTATTTCCCTGAGTTAAGATTGTTCCTGATTTCATAGCAAAACTGCACAATGTAATATTTGGCGTAATTCTATGTACGTCATGTATGTATTGGTATTACCAATAACAAATTTTTTTGGATGGATTACATTACTTCATACATCTACACTGTCCAGCTTCTTGGAAAGATAAGGGAAACTGATGGTAGACTCTTGGGACTGGTTCAGGTCGCAAGCATTACTCGGTCAGTAGTAACCACTCAGGCTTGTTTCATCTTTTGGTGAAAAGATATGTAATACTTTGACCTATCACTCTGCACTTTAGGGGTAATGGAGAAATGTGCTTTTCAGGCCATGGTAATAGTCTGTGATAAAGAATATCCCTATCCCAATCTTCAAGAGGAGTGAAGGAAAATATTACAATAAATCGATTTCAACAGCATCTGGTAATGCTGGTATTTCTCTTACAGTTAGTAGTTTGAGGGGGTTGGGATCGTAGGCAGGAAGAAATGTGAATAGCAGTCCAGTTTTTATGCCTACTGCTGTTAATGCACCAATTTTGCCTCAGTTTTGTCTTCCCTTTTGTCAGCCCATTTATTTTTCTGCTGCCCACCTCTTGGTCAGCTCAGTTGGCTGGATGGTTACTATGCAATGCAGGGTGATGCCAATAGCATGGGTTCAGTTCCTGCACTGGCTGAGGTTACTATGAACAACTCTTCTTAATCTCTCCCCTTGATTGAGGTGTGATGACCCTCAGGTTAAACCACCATCCTCTGTCTCCCTCTCTCTTTATAATGAGAGAGCAGTCCCATGCTCTGATAGGACTATGGCAACTTAATGTAATTACTTTTCAATATAAATAGTTCTGTTGAATTTCAGCAAGAAAGAACAATAGCAGCAAGGGTGAATCTATTTGGCAGGCAGAAAAGTGCAGTGTCAGCTCTATGCAGAACTGCCCCATTTATGCAGAACTGCCCCATTTATGCAGTGGTCATTGTCGAGTAGAATAAATGTGGCAGTGTGCTTAAACTAGCAGAAATATCTTGGAATGTTGATTTAGATTATTTGGATCACTTAGTGTAGCATACCCACCCAATGGAAAGCAGTTCAGAAAGTGTATTCCTTACTACATTGTGGTGTGAATAATGCACTAGTAAGCAAGCAACACCAAAAGGACATGAACTTTGTAGGATCCAGGGGCAACAGTTTGAAAACAAGTAGGCTAGATCACCACACTGTTCCCAGTGAATACATTTTTCAGATTGTCCATTTAGTATGATAAATATTTGATCACCCAAATTAGCCTCCATGTTTTATTAAAAACCAGAATGTGTAGATCACAGACTATGTAACTCAGTTTCCAAAGATTAAAATCTTGAATCGTAAAATTTGAGCTGCATCTTGGCACATAGCTGGATTGGCATTTCAAACAGTTTGAGCGATGGTGTTGCCAGAAACACTAAGGATAAACTTTTTTGATTACAAACATCATATAAACCACTAGATTACAGTTGTAAAGTATCTGCTGGTGATTCAGTTCTGTCATTAAGACTGTTTATCAACTAGACATTTATGACGGAATGTGAACCAGGGCCTCAGAATTCTGAGTCAGGCAGGTCAGTGCAGTTGAGGTCCAGATCAACTATGATTAAATTGAATGGCTGCAGGTTTAAGGGACTGAATGACCTATTCTTGATCCTATATTCCTTATTATCCTGTTTGTCCTTGTATAACTCCAGAGCAGCCGCTGAGGCTATCGAAGAATAATCCGAGTCTTCAGACATTCAAGTTTATTTTTAAAGTTACTGACCTCCACTGCTGCATAGAAGAAATTTTGTTTTGTCCAGTGACACCGAATAATGACTATTTTTCTGCTTAGTCACTCACTTCTGGTCTAACCATTGCTGACATTGCTGGTTGCAGCAACCTGGCTTCCTCATCTGAGCTTCAGTCCCTTTCTGGCATCCTCCAGTTACTTTTGATTCTTTATCACCCTGTTTCCAGCCTGAATCTTTCTTTAACTTCTGACTTCACCTGTGTCCCCTATAACCTGTAGCCCTCCATTCCCCATCGCTGCTTCTAACCTCTATCATTGAATCAACCTGTAATGATACTTCAATTTCTGTTGAAGATCACGCTGCCTTTAACACTTAGTTTGTTAATAATCTCTGGGCTGTATTTCTCTCCTTTTTTGAAATTATTTGCTCAACTACATCACAATAGACACCTCTATCTTTAAATACTCCACAAAATTTTGAGAAGTTGAGAGCCAGGATCATTGTAAAATATACATTTTGCACATCTTGGTGTTTAATTTTTTTCATTATTGTAGACTCTTTTTCTTTTCCTATTCTAGAAAGGGAAGATGTTCTAAAGGCAAAATCTTCCATTTCACATTAATCATTCAAGTTGAGAGTTTCATTGGGAGAAGTCGAGGTTAACAGTTGGCAGTACAGGTAATGAAAGACTACTGTTTTGAAAAACCTATCTGCCAGTCTACCTGTAATTAAATATGTTTACCTCACAGAAGGACCACACTGTATTTGCTGCATTTCTTCCTTTACTGAGACAATTGTGGACAATAGGTCTTTGACTTTGACTTATTTTAATTGAAGTACAACTATTTACCCATGATACCTCATGGAGTTGGTTGAGCAAAACTAATCTGGGGGAGGTTGGGAAAGATGAAGTTGTTTTTAGAAAACTATTGATTGTGTCTTGGAGTGAAATCAAAAATCCCTTGTGACCCTACAGTATTCTGTGATAGTGAAGTGTTTGCTTTAGTTAAAAAATGAAATGAGGTCTTTAACTTCCATTATGTTCAGGAGCACATATTCACTAATTAATCTTTATACTTCCGAAATTGCAACGTTGGCAATTCTGGAATGGCATTCCATAAAATGTAGGCACACTAGCCTTTGCTCCAAAAAGGGCTTATTTTGTGAATGGTGGGAAAACTAGCTCCTCTTGTTTTGTTGCAAAAATCCCTCCATCTTAAAAGGTAGAACTTGGCTAGCAGTACAGTTAGATAGTTGGTGGGATAATCGGTGAGACAGCAAATCTTAGTGTTGCTCATTTCCCATTACTAAGGTCTGCCAAATAATATTTATGCAAAGAAACCTTCCACTACAAAAGAATGAGGAGCTAAATGCAATTAAATATTACACTTTTTCGCAAAACTGTCTGAAATCTTTTTCAATGACCAGTGTACTTTCAGAAGCCTGCTGCAGTACATTTCTGATGCACTTAATATATGGGCAAGACATTTCCAAATCTTTATGAATTCCGCCGTGGGACCTGATTCTTGTAACTCTTCCATTTCATGGAATTGAGAGCTCATTAGCAACACAGATTTCCCTTATCCCTCTCTAACTGTTAAGAGATATGTGGTGATGAATTTGGCACATTCCTGAAATCGTAACCCACAGTTACCTGCAGTGAAGTCTGTGACAAGAACCTTGCAATTTTCGGCTAATGCGTCTAGTATTCAAAATACATTTGCAACCATTTGAGTTTAACAAATTGGTTTAGTTGAGAAGAACTGATGAGTGACTTGGTGTGAGTATGCCGCAATGGCTGAGGTGCACTGAAACAAACTTGATAATTCGAGAATTTCTCAAAAGGATTGGCATCCTGAGAACCACTTCTGTAAGCTTTGCTGGCTTTGGATCATTACCTGAGATATATTGTTAGCTGATAATGTTCGTTGTCTTTTGAGTCTGGAGACCATGGTTCACAATCTCTCCAGTCAATGCAGCTTAACTCTTCAACTAGCACTCCACCAATCTACAATATACAACTTCTTGTTTCAAGCAAAAAAAAATGCATGTTTTCTGAAGCCTTCATAATACTGTGAATTAGTGTATGTAAATAATTTAACTTCAAACAAATTTGTACTAAAGCCCACATTCCTCAAACATAAATCATGGGGAAGATATTGACCAAAAAGAACATTTTTATTGTTGAATTGTATAGTTTAAAATTTTAATCATGTTGGAATTAGTACATTGTGTTGTGCAGAATGCCTCATTTTAATGGAAAGTAGTTTTTTAAATTGTTTTCTCAAAATAATTTTTCTCTTTCTCTGCAGGAGCGCCTGAACCGAAACAAATGATAAGAAAACATTTGACTTGATGAGTTTAAAAAAAAAACTGAAAACCTGGTGCTGTGACCCAGCATCAGAATGAAAATAAAAATCAAAGCTTTCTGCTCCAGTGGTATCTTTATGTGCAGGGGAATTAAGCTACATCACGTTTTTAGTACATTTCTGTTTTTGTTTTTGCCCAGACTGGTCTGCATTTTGTTTGTAATTTTGCACCTAAAATGCTGTAGCAGTCACTGGTAACTTCTGTTACACTGAAGCTTTAGCCTGCATTTGTTTAGCAATCCTACGAAGATGAGCCTTTCAAGCTCTTTTTTTTAAAATGGGAAATATTACTGCGTCAGCCTTATGTAGTTTGGATGATGTGATGCTTTCAACGTTACTAGTTTTGGTGATGTGTGTTAACTTTGAGCTTTCTGGTGTTCTTTTCAAGTCGCTGTTAATTTGCATTCTCTCATGAAAATCCCAAGGTCATTCTTTTCTCTTCCTTCCGTAAAGCTGAGCTTTAATGTAGGAGCAAATAGTGGAAACGATGGTTGATGTCTCAAAAAATATAAATTGATGCAAACGTCTCTTGATTTTTGAGATGAAATATTTTTGATTGTTTTTTTCTGTCCGAAAGCTGTACTTTGCTGTACTGTATGTCTGTGGAATGAGGGAACCATTGAAATTGCTGCCGACTGGATAAAGCATGAAACGGTGCTCATGCCTGTTGCTTTAGTTCACAGAAACTTGCACGTGTTTATTGTAGAGGAACTTTACTATCGTTAGAAAGAAAACAAACAATTAACTCTTCTGAACCTAGTTACAAAAATGGACCTCAATTTAAAAACAAAACTATCATTTAGACTTATATTTAGACAATTTTAGTTATGTCTATGGAATATTGCCTGTAAGGTAAATGAACATCATTGGGTTGATTTTTCTTTCCTCTAGAAGAATACAAGCCTTAATAAACAATATCTATTTAGCAAGCACAGGTGATCTGTTCTTAATGCCTCTAATCATTTGTGTTCTAATTTCTTTCTGTTCATGTGACTGGAAAACTACATTCTTTTCTCTGAACAAAAGTGCATAAATTCAATTGAAATGAGAATCTTCAGGTTTCAGAAGTTATCATTTTAAAAATGTCAAATAATTGTGTTGTGCATTTGAAAATTAAGTTGGAATATTTGTCAATGAAAATGCTTATGGGGAACAATGCACACCATGAGTACAAACTGTTAGAACAGACTAACTGAAATGTTCATTGATACTCTAAAAGTGGAACACCTTGAGTAAGCCTAAGTGTATGATTTAGAAAATGTTTGTGTATTACGATGCTATTCTTTATCCATCAGTTCAAAAGTGTCACTTAAACCAATTAATGTATTATTCCTTTAGTTGCTGCAACCTGCTGATAAAATCTTAATAAAACTGGATATTGCATTATATCTATTAAGAGCCATAAAAATGATGGGTGGTTATTATTTAAGTGCAAATGCTGAAAACTTAAAATCATTTGAATATTATAATGGCCAACATTCTTAGCTGTGCAAATTGTGCTTTATAGCACTATTGGAAACTTTTCCGTCACTTTGATTGGAAGTAGACTGATAGATGATAATTGGCTGGGTTGGATTTGACCTGACATTTGTGGACATGACATCTGAGCATCTATCTGGCAATGGAGAATATTGCTATCTTGTTGCTCCGCTAGAGCAGCTTGCCTACTGTTAGAAGTATTTCTGGAACATAAGACTTGAGTACTAGTGCCAGAATGTTGCAGGGGTCAAAACCTTTGCAGTATCCAATGTCTTCAGATGTTTCTTTATCATGTGAATTGAAAGAGTTGCAGACTGACATCTGTCATAGTCATAGGCCAATCGAGTCTACACCAATCAAAAACAAACACCTAATTATTCTAATCCCAGTTTTCCAATACTTGTCAAGTCCTAAAAGGGCTGTTGCAATTGCTGTCATTCTAGGAACCTGTGGAGGAGGCTGGATGTGATGGAATTACAGAAACACGGTGGGTAGGTGTGTGTGGGGGAGGGGAAGTTTTTAAAAAAAATAAAAAATTAGGTAGAGATGGAACCCAGACAGAGAACAGCAGTTGGACAAACTGAGGAATGAAGAAGAAAATACCTGCTAATGGGGACCATTAGTGTGTGAAAATGGGTTAGCTAAATGAAAGCAGTTCATATTATAAGGTGTGGGGCTGGGTGAAGGACATGGAAGAAGGTGCTCAGGCCCTAAAGTTATTGAACTCAATATTGAGTCCAGGAGGCTGCAGGGTGCCCAAGTGGAAAATGAGATGCTGTTTTTCCAGCTCATGCCGATCCTCGCTGGAACCCTGCAGCATGCTCCATAGAAATGTTGGCCGGGGACCATAAGTGGTGTCTTGAAGTGGCAGGCAACTGGAGGCTCGCCATTTTAGCGGACAGCTGCATAGCCACTCTACATGATAGTTGGATCAGACTTGGCTGCAATTCCACTGCTCCTCTTCTTATCCCCCATCCACCCCAAACCCGTCCCAAGCTCATCAAGGGAAATACCATCAATATTCGTGAAGGCTGGTCACTTAGAATGGAGATGAAACGTTTTAACACCTTGTAAGAGTGATTGAGCAAACATGTTTTTACTAAATTATATTCTATTAAATAGAAAAGATTCCCTGCTATTCAAAGAATAGCAGGGTAAATCTCTGTGTAGGTTATCATTGCACAGCCTTCTCACTCAGTGCATATGTATGAAATTGAATATCTGCGTGCAATTTGAATTTCTTGCCTACTAATTTTATTGAGTCATTGAATGCATACACACCATCCTGATTGGCACTGTTGGCAAGTCGGCTCCAGTCCTGTGGTATGCAGGTAGTTCTACTGCTGGAATAGCATACAGAATCAGATTGAATATTAGTTTTAAACTAGTAAGATTGATTCCTTGTCACAAATTGAATGTGATATATCAAAGTTTATCTCCTTGATTTTCACTTCTATGGAACAATTGTTAATGAAAACAAGAACCAATGTGAAGTTTGTTTTTTTTGTCTTTCATGCTTAGGTACATCCAAAGCCCTGCCATTGCTGTTTTAATACGTTGATTTCAAGTTAGGTGACTAGAAAAGCCACGTTGGTGATATATTTAGTTTTTCATTGTGCTGAGGATGCGGATTTGGATTTCATGGTTGGGGTCTTTTCAACCTCCACCAAAATACAGTGAATAATTTGTCAAAATTATGTATTTTATTTTTCTGTAAATGGAAATTTGTAAACTCGTCCATTAGCTGTGTATATTCCTTCCCAGGCTGGCAATGGTTAGATGGTGATGTAAAGAGGTGTGCAGCTTGAAGTGAGAGATCAAGGCATTGGCTTGGTAAAAGAGATAAAATGGGGTTTTAAAAAAAACTTCATACCAGGAGATGGATGTGATGGCAGCGGGAAAAGGCCAATAAAACACCGAGTATGAAATTTAAAATTGAAAAGTATAGTTTGACTACTAACATCCTTCCTAGATGAATAAACGTGCAACAGACCTTTTGGGGGCAACAGTAGGATGCTAGTAATGTAAAATGTGGTAATTGTATAAACCTATACAAACTTTACATGTTTTAATTTATAAGTAGTCCAAGGCTTTGCACTTGTAATTGCCAGAAGTGAACAATTGTTATATAGGAATTAAATGTGTCAACAGTGCATGATAGGCTTTTTTTTTTAAAATAAGGGCTGTACTTTGTGTTCATTAAATTTCTTCTTCAAACTTGCAACTTTCTATGGCCCACCCAAGTACAATATTTTTTTTAAAAAAAGTACTTGTGCAGGATAACTTCTCTGCTTTCCTCCCTTGGCCTTTGCCCCAAATGATTTAATATCCTTGATGATTTCAACCTTCATCTCAACTCATCATGCTGTCTTCCTATCCTCTCTATTGCTCCCTTTATGTAGAATCCCCAAACTACATGAATAGCTTACCCTCTGATCTTGACACGTGGTCTTGATGGCCCATCATATCAGTTACAGATTAGACCACTTTTAATCACCACCAATATCACTCACAACCCACTTCCCTTTCTACATCCCAATACAATTGCCATTTGTATCAGTCGCTAAGATAAAAAGCTATTCCCTCTGTTAGTTTATAACAGCACTTTTAAAATTCTACCTGTTTGATATCTTGGTTCATTCACCACAGCATTTCTGCAACTACTGACTGGTCAACCTCACCTACCTTTTTGATGCTTTGGTCCCCAATAAAACTATTACTCTGATTCTGGCTATGCCCCCCGTACAATCTTCAACACAGCATTCATGACCAGATCTAGTTGCATCACTTGAAAACTATTGCCCTGCACTCTGAAAATTCTCATCAATCAAGGTGATCCTATAACGTACAGATAATTCTCTGCTTTTCTGTATTACAACCTGTATTCCTAACCCCATCTCCGTTTCATCAGCTTTCACTTCTAACAGTAAATACAGCAAGCTCACGACTTGTCATGAAGATTGAGGCCATTTCTTTTTCTGCATCCCTTCCCCTAGCTGATTTGATCAAATTTCCTCTCTTGCAACTCCTGCCTTCGACCTGAACACTCATCTTTTTTTAATCCCTCTTTGCCGATAAGCCCTCAATGCACTCACCTAGCTAATGAGACCGACTTCCTGATGTCTGTGATGTTACCACTAAACTATTGATCACTTATTTATAGTATAATGAGATGATTATGCTAAACGTGTTGTAACTGTTGATGTTACTCCAATACGACCAAGGCAGAGTAAAGTAGAACAGATGAGACACAAGCTTGCAATGGAGCAGGGGTAAGACACTATCCTTGGGAGCTGTATTCAGTAACGTGTGTAAGCCTAAATAAACAATGCTACAGTACTGAAGAGAGTGAGAGAACCTTACTGTAGGATAACACCAGCTGGGGATGTTAGAGAGTAAGACTGGTGCCAGCCTAGCCAAAAGGGAGCTGTTTCAAAGAGTGTATGTGTAGAGACCTAATGCCTAGAAAACAAGATGGTACAGTGTGCTCATAAAATCATTATTCTTTTCAGTGTGCTTTAAAGCATCCATGTTCCTGAATGATGATGTTAGTTCCCTGTCTTTTTAGGTGTTTTCCCTCTCCCCTTTAATTCGACTCTCCTCTCAAAAAAAATGAACCCTTGACCACACGGCCCTTTCGCATTACCGTCTTATTTCCAACCTTCTTTCTTTAAAGTCAAAGAACGTAAAACACACAACAGTGCAGCAAGGAACAAGCCCTTCAGGCCTGAGCTGATATCTGTGCTGACCATGATGCCATTTGAAGTCCTTGAATATTTTGTCATGTCCCAAATCTGTGTCCGTTGTTCTCAACTCCATATTTGAATCCCTCTGATTAAATTTTGGTTGAAGTCTCAAGTGACTGACGAAAACAAGCTTTTCCTCCTCATTCTTCTCAATGTGCCCTATAGCCTTTGGCATATTTTTTTAAAAACCATTTCCATGTCACAGCACTGACACTGTGGCAGTAGGTGAGACTGTCTTGTTTTATTCAGCTGCAAAGTCTTCATTTTCATCTCTAACACCATTATCTTTAGTTCCACCAAGGATCTATCCTTGGCCACCTCCTATTTCTCATCCACATGCTGTTCCATGGTGACTTCATCTGAAAACACATTATTTGTCACATGTACCCTGGTGACTCCCAGTTCCACTTTGCTACCATTTCTCTCAACTCTTCTTTT
>NC_063350.1:27291700-27292546 GCF_021869965.1 Rhincodon typus | reverse complement strand
CTCTCTACATTCGCACAAGATTTTCCTTTTCCTTTAATGTGCAGTATTTAAATGTGCTGTAACTATAGTGACAACTCTAATTTTAGCAAAACACTTTTAGCTAAATAAGTCAGTACCAATGTCTAAGGTGCCATTGTTCTCCTTAAAGAATTACTCTATTTCTCCAAATCTCCAGGAGATATCATTTCTACATGCTCTAATTTTTTTTGGCTGAATGCTTAGAACATCCTACAGGTCCACAACAGAGATATCCCAATGTTGACCTGGCATGAGAAAGTCAGGACATCAAAGAATGTTTAAAAAAAACAAAAAGGTTGTGAATAAATTATTTTAAAACATCCTGACACACAGTTGCTAATCTGCTCTCCCAATAGGATTAAATGTGATTGCACAAGGACCCAAGTGCATTGCAATGGAGCAGAAAAGCAACATCTTAAGTTACCAAAGAAACTAAACATCTTCAACCAATATAAACTCATTTGTAGCATAAAAGCTTTAATTTGGCTTTGCCTAATTATCATCTTCAGAATCTACACAAGAATGTAGGATTTGAAAGTTTCAATATGTCCAAATTGGTTGAAATCTGAACTACGTTGGATAACTAAAATAAAACAAAGAACTGCAAATGCTGGACTTCTGAAACAAAAACAGATTGCTGGTGAAAGTCAGCAGGTGCAACAGCAATTGGGAAGAAAGCAGAATTACTATTGGATGTGTCTGAAGAAGGCAGAGTTCTGATGAAGAGTCACCAGACTTGAAATATTAACTCTGTTTTCTTCCAAATTGCTGATGCACCTGGAAAATAGATTTCTATTAAGGTGAATATTACAATATTGGTATTTAAGA
>NC_063350.1:27278955-27288700 GCF_021869965.1 Rhincodon typus | reverse complement strand
TCTTAAATACCAATATTGTAATATTCACCTTAATAGAAATCTATTCAAACTCAAAATAATTAATAACGCTGCTTACACCCTTAAAATGTAAGAAAGTGAACCAATCCCTCTCTTCACATAAAGGCTTTCTCTGGGTTGTGAACAGGTTCTCTTCGAGTCTGTTTGCTTGTCAGAACACAATACAGGATAATATAAAAGTAGCCATTCATAAGTATGTCCATATGGTGGATCTGTAAAATTATACCACTGCATGGGATCATGTTCCTTAAGTATTTGTTAGTTAGACATTCGTAAATCAGGGACTCATTATATGACAATTTGAAGGTAAGTCATCTGTAATGTCAATGGCATTGAGCTTGCCCAAAAAAATGCAATAGCAGCTATAACTGAAAAGGAATTAAAATTGTCCAGTTGGGCAAGCATCATTAATATGCATCTGTTGGCCTGGAAAAGTGGGCAAATTTTTCAAAATCCACTTGCAATCAAAATTCTAGAACTCAGCTAACATTACCAATAGGCTTCGTAGAACAGAACAGAAAGGAATCCAGAGAGTGGGAAAGGAAGAAAAATAAACACAACATATTCAGAAGTTTTAAATCAAGTGAACTATTCCACATCTATTCTATAACTTCATCTCAGCAGTCTGTTTACACATTGATACCGCAACATTTTAATCTTCTATTTGACACTTTTACAGTTTCAAGATTTGAACACTTTCAGAGTTTCAGCAAAGCAGTCATAAGCAGCACAATTGCCATTCAGTAAAACAGAATGAGAAATTACTAAGTAGCAATGCAATCAAGACATACAATAATTTAACATTAACCTGAAGATGGTTCTATTTCTTAGATATCAATATTGTGATATTCACTTTAAAACAAACAACATACTGAGTTAAATTATGAAAAGTTTAACTCTAAGCAATGGGAACTGATAGACAGTTCTTTAGCAGTGGAAAAAATGGTGAATGAAAACAGATTATGAAAACATCAAATGTAGTGCAACTTTATTAATCATATGATTGTCATGGTGTATTACAGTGAGATGTGGGGCTATTTGCTAATTCATAATTTTACTTCCCACTGTATTCTGCATTACAGAGTTTATTGTTTAAAAAAAATTGGAAGTTTTCCGCGTGTGAGATTCTGATAATATTTGGAACACAGCACAAGTCTTAGTAAGGAAGGTGGAAAAGAAAATTACAAAACAGGTATTTTGGGATCCTCCATATAAAATTTTGGGCGTATATTCATGTCTATTTAAACTGCTTTAAAACTAATACTTTTATCATTTGCATGACAACAGGGCCATGCCAAGGGGATTTTTTGTAAAATGTAAATTAGGAGCAGACTAAATTATCAAACAAATCCTGCAGGAAGGTTTTGGTGCAAAGTTGCATAAATTTCCTTTAAAAATTCTGCATAGCAAGGCTGTTGCACCATTGTTATACAGAAGATTAGAAAAAGGTCCTTGGTCAAAGTTTGTGGGTTGCTAATAATAAGACATCCTGATATTGATCCTACGACATCTCCCCACTGTGGCGAGGGACTCAAACGATTTCAGTGGTATAGACAGTCTTACAGGTCTCTTCCTCACACAATTTAACAGCTGGATTAAAAAAATTACACATGTACAAACAGAAACTAGCAGCTGAGGAAATTTAACGTTTTTAAATATTAAATAGAAACTTGGGTGAAGTAGGCAGATACATGATCATGACTTCAGTTTATGTCAATACATCATTCCTGGCTATGCCTCATGGTTCAAGACAATCTGCTAACACTATTGGATGTATTGTTACATCATGGACTCAGTACTAGATATTTAAAATTGTACATTATAGCCTGTTCATTTAGTTTGTAGTTAACGATTTCAGTTTAGATCATCCCCTTAACAAAAGCACCATCAAGTCTTCTCAGGCAAACTCTAACGCCAATGCCAATTTAACAATCCCAATGAGAATGCACGAAGAACTCAGAGAGAGGTTCAACTAAAAATGCAATTTTTTTATCTTATTAAGAGTTTTGCTTCTAAATATCAGGTCAAATATCATGCGAACTATCATACAGCAGTGCCTTCACACTGAGCACAACTGAAAAAATGCAATAGCTTGTATTATTCATATTTTAAGTTACATCAATGGTGCAGTTACATATTTCAGTAGTACACTTTAAATTATGACAGCATCTGACATGGATGCCAAACATGCTCACATTGTTCCTGTGGGCAAAATGCAGGGCACAGTCATTGAAAAATTCATATATAAACATCATAAGTGACCACATCATTAGAATGGAAACCTCTCAAATCAGCTGACTTTACTTCACTGAGGAAGACAATTGAAAATAATTAGTGAAATAAAACAAAAATTAGTTCACGAGGTCATTGGGAAAGAAATAAAGTAATACTTGGGATTTGGTGATCACTCACAGGACTTATACCAGATGAGCTTTGCATAAAAAAGTAATTGATTGCAAACAGGTGATTTTGTGGTGGACGATGAAAGGAAGAAAGTTACACAGGTGACTTGGTGGTGGGGAGAAAAGAAGTTCAGCGGTGTGTTGAATATACATCTGGATGTAAAAACACCTCAGACTGGAATTTATTGCCCAATCTTTGCACCAGCTCAGATTACTTTGTTTGAAACAGCACTTTTTGTGGCACCGTCATTAACACAGCTAGTTCCAGAAAATCTCCTCGCAACAACGTAAAGGACCAGGAACATGCATCGAACTCATGTGACTTAGAGGGAAACTTGGAAGTGGTAGGGTTCCCATGCAGCCATTCCTCTAGGTGTTGGAAGTTGCAAGTTCCAATGGTACTACCAAAGAAGCTTGCAATTGGTACAATACATTAGATACTATGGTTACACTGCATACTATGGATGACAATGTAGAGTGGGTGGATATTTATGTCAATAGATACTATGCTGATGAATTAGCCTACTTATTCCTGGATTGTGTTGTTGTTGAGGATCTCAAAAATTATTGGAACTATATCTATCAAGATAAGAGTATATCATTCCATCTTGACCCTGGCTTGCACCTTGCAGGTGGCATAAAGGCTGTGAGGAGTTAAGAGTCCAATCTCTGGTCTACATCAGCATTCATGGTATTTCTGATTGATAGTGACCCTCAGGCCAAATGCCCCACCTCCTGACTTTTGTTGATGTTAATTGCTGCCTGCCACTTCTTGGGTACAAGTGCTGCTTGCTACTAACCAGCCAAAGTTTAAATGTTATCCAGGACTTGCTGCACACAGTGCTGAACTGTAATTCATTACCCAAGGTTATGCAAACTGAGCTGAACACTGGATTCACAACAGTCACAATTCTGTCGTTAAAATGGACAAAGAGACAATTCATAAAGCAGCTGAAGATAGTTGGGCTCAACAGGGCCTTAGCTCTTGCAAACATTTGCAACATCCAGTTTGTCTTAAAATCAAGTTCTTTACAAACATTTTGCTACAAATTGCTTTTTCTTTAAATATTACATCTCTTGGAAAAATGTACAATTAAATATTTTGAAACATTTAAGTTACTACAAACATCAGAGTTCCACATATACTGGACAAAAGGTGATTTTTTTTTTTTTTTTTTTACAAATAATACATCAACTTTCTCAATAAGCAATAAGAATTAAATACCACTTCAGCCCCATTAACACATTATTCATTTTTTCAAAATTGTTATGACATAATTAATGGAGTTCAAACCAGGTGCTAACGTGACCTATTTTAGAAAAAGTGCTGAAAAAAGTTGTTTATTACTTTGAGGTTTGCCTACCATTGTAAATGTTAGAAGTGTAATATAATACATACCCCACAATAAACAGAAAATAGTCATAAATGTAATAATCGAAATATAATGGCTGCCTACTCAGACTTTTGTTAACAGAATCAAAATACTGGTCTGAAGAAGCAAATCATTGAGTATATAAGATGCAATTTGGATTTTAAATAAAACTAAAACATTTTTAGTAAAAGACCTAAATCAATCTAATCTCTTCTTCATACGTCAGTCCTACCATCCTAGGAATCCGTCCAATAAACCTTCATTGTACTCCTTCTATAGGCAGAGCATCCTCTCTCAGATGAGGAGACCAAAAGTGCACAAACTACTCCAGATGTGGTCTCATCAAGGCCCTATACAATTGCAGCAAGACATCCCTGCTCCAGTACTCAATTCCTCTTGCTATGAAGGCCAACATTCCATTTACCTTCTTTACTGCCTGCTGCACCTGTATGTTTACTTTCAGCAACTAACATACAAGGATATCTCCCCTTTTCCCAATCTATTGCATTTAATAATCCACCTTGTTTTTGTTACCAAAACAGATAACCTCACATTTATCCACATTATAACTCCATCTGCCATGCATGTGTCGATTTGTGCTTCCTCCTTATAGTTCATCCTCCCACCCATTTGTAAAACTGGAGATATTACATTTAGTTCCTTCATCTAAATCATTAATATATGTTGTGAACAGCTGGGGTCCTAGCACTGACTCCTTTGGTATCCCATCAAACACTGGCCACCACTACATTCTAACAGACTGGAAACTGTCAGTTCTCCATCCATGTCAGTACACTACCCCCAATCCCGTGCTTTAATGTTACAGGCTAATCTCTTAAGTGGGACCTTATTGGACACCTTTTGAATGTCCAAGTAAACCACATCCATGATTCCCTATTATCAACTTTACTGGTTGCAACCTCTTAAAACTCCAGTAGATTTATCAAGCACAATTTCTGTGTCGTAAATCTACGCTGACTGTCCAGTCCTATCACTGTTTTCCCAAGATGAATATTTAACTGTTTCATATCAGATTATTCTAAAATTGATGACACAGTTGATCAGATTACTAAAGCGAGAGTAAACCACAAGTGTAAAACACTAAGTGAGATAGGCTAAAGGATTATGATCAGATTCTATTTTGAGACCTCCACTTAGAGTTTTAAACACATTCTATTAGATTGGAGTTCATTCTGTTGAGGAGTGTAAAAATCAACACTTGTTTTCAATTTATAACTACTATTTGTTTGCTATATGTTTTCATACAAATTAAATTTTCAATGAAATTATACTCTAGGTTTAATTGGAAGTTCAATAATCTTTTGGCTCAAATAATGAGAAATGAAAGTTGCATGGTCCTAATGATGCAGAACGTCGGTACAAATACGAACATCTTGGTGTAATGCACCCCAATTTAAAGATTAGGCTTTTTCTACCTAGAAAAAAAATTGCTGTCACTTAGTTCGACATTGCTCAAGCAAAGGAAAATAGCATGACAGCATAGAAACAGGCAATTCAGTCCAACTCATACCTATGCTCCTCACGAGTCTTCTCCTATCTTCGTACATCTAATCCAATCAGCATAACTTTTTATTCCTTTCATGTTCATCCAGTTTGTCTTTAAATACTTCTCTGCTATTTGTCTGAACTACTACTTTCTCTTTATTTTAATCACACTGCTAATAAAGTTTCTTCTGAATTCTCTTTTGGACATAATTGTGACAGACTCTTATTTGCAGTGCCTAGTTTTGTTCTCAACCACAGGTAGAAACATTTCTGCATTAACCCTTTCAAAAAATTTCACAATCTTAAACAGGGGTCAGTGGGCTTAGTTGGCTGGATTGTGTTGCAGACTGGTACCAACTGTATACCAGCTGAGATTACCATGAAGGTCCCTCCTTCTCAACCTCTCCCCTCACTGGAGGAGTGGTGACCCTCAGGTTAAACCACCACCAGTAGTCTTTCGCCAATGAAATAACAGCCCAATAGTCTACTGTGGCTATTGGTGACTCTACTTTTACATTACTTAAATCTTAAAATTCCTGAATCAGTTCACCCTCATCCTTCTCTCTTCTGACACGCATCTTAGTTCTGAAATCATTCTTTTAAATCTCAAATACTTTGTAGCATAGGTATAATTTGGAGAATCAGAATTGTGCACATTATCAACCAAGGTTCTGTACGTGTTAAACACAATTTTCCTTCCCGTCATTTATTACCTATCCAAAAACTGACTTCAGTGCTGATTGCTGCTTTGAATAAAAATCACCTTACTAACCTGTGTTCAGTAAAGTTGATGACTTGTGTATCTACACCAAAATATTTCTACTTCACCCGTCTATTTTCCATAAAGTCTATGACATCCTTGGCTTTACAGCAAATGCGCTAGGTGTTTTTTGTTTGAGTTATAGTTTATAGTAAAATTTTCATTCAGAATTAAACTGTTCAAGAACCTCAAGTCTATTTTGCCCTAATATTCAGCAGTTTAGCACATGCTTAAATAATTTTAAACAACCATGGTTTTCTGTGATGTAGGTTAAACAAACAACATTTGTTTAAATACCTTAGTACTTTTAGTTAACTTTACAACATTAGGAAAAAGCAACATGAAACACTGCTCAAAACACTTGATTTAAATAACAAGTATTTTAGACATTGAATATTCAAACCTAAGTAGGCTAAGCGTATTTCCTAAAATAATCACGAAAATTAAATATAAAATGTAAACTTAATTCAAACACGGTCATATTAAAAATAACAGAGGCTTATTGCTGACAGCAGTTCCTCCAATGGCATAGCAAATCAGAGAGAAGCTGTCATATCAATTAAAAATCCCAATTTGATACTTAATCTAGGCTGAGTTATCTGTTCAGAGACAATGCAAAAGCAGGAAATAGACCTCAGTGCACCTGGGATAGGAAGTGGGGAAAGAAAAATCAAGGCTCACAATTCTAATCTCTATCAACTTTCAGTTACTAGCAACATACGTTGGATGAGGACAGGATTGAGACATGCAGAGACTCCCCTGCATCAGATAACTTGCCAAATCTTAGACAAGCTCAAATACGAATTCTCGTTACTTAAATAAAAAGCAAATAGGAGAGAACAACAACAGACAGTGACCAAAAACTTTTTTTGGTGCTCAGACACATGTTTTCCTAATTCAATTAAAGGATGCAACTTGAGATTTTTTTTTTTTTAATTCGGTACCCTTTAACTAATAACTGAAATTTGATAGTGTGCTCAAGTCTACATACAACCAAAAGGCTAACTTGGGATTGTCAAATTTTGCCCACACCTTCCAATTAATGCAATATTGAGATTGATAGCAACAGCACACTTTTACACAGCAAGTCCCTTCATTGGGCAGAAAATTCTTTTGCAACTACGTCCGGTGCAGAGATCAGCAACTTTCAATGATTTACAAGCAAAAGAAAGTGTCAAACCAGTTTTTTTTCCATTCAAGCTTATGTTCATATGTAACATGATCAATAATAGCACGTGTGCATAGATAACATGTTACGAAGAAAACTGGATAAATGATAGACGAAAAATTATTTCAACAAGGAGTGATCCATCTTTCAGACATTAAACTTGCACTTTTTTAAAGAAAATATTTGGCAGAAAATGCTCCCAACATAAAATCCAGGGAATTGATTCCACAAAGTTGATTACATTGCCCCACAAAACATACAGCTGATTGTATAAAGTCCTTTAAAATGAAAGGCTGTGTATAATGTCATGAAGAGAGATACCATAATTGTTACAAAATCAAGATTTTGTAGCTGGTGTGCTTGTGTAATTTAACCTGTGCCATCAATATTAACATCACACATTCCCAAGCACCTAAACTTTAAAAACATTTATCCTACTAAAGTAATTACTTCTAACTTCTTTCTAGGCCTGCTGCTACAAAATCCATAAAACTGCACAAGAGCTACATAGTGTTCTCTAGCTTGAATGCCCCTTTACAATGTACAATATGTATAGAATATGTAATTTGCCAAATTATCATTCTAGCATCCAAAGAATGAAAAATTAATACTTATGGTTTTCCAACTGACTAGTTTGTTTGCCAGACTACCCTGAGCTAGAGATCTTAAGATAAAATAGGTATTTAACTCACCTGATTGGACTGGCTACTTAGGTATGGCTCAAAATCATTGTCGTGCACTGTATCCTTTTGATGCAATGAACCATTTTGCACTGTAATGTAAAACATTCTAGTAAATGTCCATACAAGTCCTGCAAATATTCAAAAGTTGTAATAAAAATTGTGGCAAAAACAAAGAAAATGATATACGTATATAGAGAATCAAGATCTGAAAACAGAAAACAAAAGGAGTAAATATCGAACGGCAGACGCATTTCTAACATTTTCTGTTTTCAAAAGTTGCATTTTGTTAAATTTCAGATGACTGCACTCTTGTTAAACAGGGGAAGAAAGGAACTCGCGTTTATGCAAACGAGTAACAATAAACTCTCCTCACAATTGCTTTTCTGGACAAAAGGAGGAACGTTCAAAGGAGAAACATCTGACGTTTCCTTAGTACAAGTCATCATAAAGCGGGAGGAGGCCGATCCCACGACTAGAGGGGAAACTTGGCCTTAACTCCCAACTTTCATCGGGCATTTCCGCCACATTTAGTCCTGATGTTGCCGCCGACCCCAAATCACCAAGGCATAGCCCGGACGGGAAAGGGAGGGATAGGAGGATACCTCCCGAGTGGCACGCAGCAGATAAAATAAAAGCCATTCATGGCAACTTTCCACGTTATTTAAGGCATCTGCAGCAGCCGCGGGGCCTCCAGGCCAGCACTTTACCTTTATTCTCTTGTCCTTTCGCTCTCTGTTTAGGGGCCACCACCGGACGGACACAGCAGCAAACGGGAAGCAAATTAAATAAAAAAGAGAAGTGTTAAGGCAGATTCGCGGCCTCGGTAAATTGTAGAACGAAGCCCGCGGCTCACCCCCCTCCCCCCCAGTGAAGCAGCGAGAGGAGGAGTGTGTGTTGAAGAGGGGGGGGGGGGGGGGTAGAACACAACAAAGACCCAGCCGCTTCCGAGCCCTGCCTACCTGAGGGTCAACGCTTGTCGCAGACATTCTTCATTAATCGCCACTTGCACCGGGCTCGGATTCCGAAGGGGTCTCTCGGAGTGCGGGGTGTTGGGGGCGGGCTAAGTAGCTTAGAGGCCGCAGTTTCTACCCACCCACCCCCCTCTTCAACTTAGCTTCCTCGCTCGGCTTTCTCAGGCGTTTAACCCAATGGCGACCATACTCAGGATCCGATGACGTAGTACGCATTCGGCGCGGTGACGTCACCGAGTCCGCAACAAGTGATGACGCAATGCGCGCGCGCCCTCCTCCACCACCTCAGGCCGGGATGGCCAAATGTTCGGGAATGTGGCAGTGTGGTCTCCCTGCCCTGTGTAGTTAACGCCTTATTCTCGAGTATTGCCGCATTGAAAATGGTCGCCAGAGTATTTAGTCACACGAAGTTCTGCCTCTGTTTTGATTGTGAGTTATGTGTAAAGTGGATGCTAAGGTTTTAACCAGGATCGTGGGGTTGGGGAGGACCGCTAATTAATGTTTATTTCATTGCTGTGCGAAACTCTGAGCACGATTTCAAATTGCTGCAAATAGGCACAACTTGAGACCGACTGGAGTTTTTTTTTCATGAGTCGAAATTCGTGGGATGATCGTAGCTCGACACTTCTCACCACGGCCTAATACTCGGCCTCCTCGTTTTGGAACACCTGTTCCTCGCTGCCTGTACAGTGTCTTACCGCCCTCTGTTTACATGTTCGGAGTAATAATAGACCAGCACATTTGTTGATCACTTGTAAACTGCTTGAATTATTTCTATCAGAGATAGTAGGAACTGCAGATGCTGGAGAATCCGAGACAACAAGGTGCAGAGCTGGATGAACACAGCAGGTCAAGCAGCATCAA
>NC_063350.1:27145193-27275955 GCF_021869965.1 Rhincodon typus | reverse complement strand
AACGTCAGCCTTTCTGCTCCTTTGATGCTGCTTGGCCTGCTGTGTTCATCCAGCTCTGCACCTTGTCTTGAATTATTTCTATGCCGTGTGTTTCCAGTCCGCAACAAGTGATTAGGGGTCATCTCCAGAATTTATTTTATAATTGTACTATTGAGCAGATAGACTTAGTGTGTTTGCATTTATGTAGCAAATTTAAATATCCTCAAGATATCGCAAAGTGCTTCGTTGCTAATGAGCTATTTTTGAACTGTGGTTTTATTCGTACCGCAAGGACGAGCAGCGTCTAGTTTATGTACAAGGTCCTACAAGAAACAATGAAATAAATGATTTTATAAACGTTGTTAAGAATGCGAGATAAACCTCCTTGCTCTTGTCAAGTAATGCCATTATACTTTTTATATCGAGCTAAAAGGGCAAGTTGAGTCTCAGTCTGACAACTTATTTGAAGGTAGTACCTCCTGCAACAACACCGCATTCCCTCTATTACAATGCAAGGGAATTGAAGTGGAACTCTAATCGATATTTCTGACTTGGGCAAGAGTGCTACCACTGAGACAGGACACTTTAAACAAATTTAGGAAAAGAACAAGTTAATTTGTCACAAGTCATCTTTTTTTATTGAAAACAAAGCTGTCAAAACTACTATAACAAGTCATTCTTTTGTAGATGACCTTTAAATGTGCAGTATTTGTATAACTTACTGAATACTGGACTGTTAGTGTACGTCATCTCCTGTGGCAATTTCACTTTGCTCAATGCAACCCTACTAAAAAGATTCTCTTTTGTTCATCTTTTCTGATTGCAAAGAGTTATTAGGATTTCATAAAGCCTCCCTCAAAAAAATATAAGCTGTTGTAAAGCAATTCATTGCAAACACTGAAAATCTAAAAATAAAAATACCAGAAAGGCTAAGCAAATCTGGCAACATCTGAGGAGAAAACAACAGAGCTAAGTTTTCGAGTTGATGAACTTCGTTCTGATGAAATGTCGTCTATTAATCTGAATTAATAACTTCTTTCCTCTCTAGAGACTGGCTGAGCATTTTCAGCATGTTCTGATTTTTTTAAATATCTCTAGTTAACCCAATTATCAGCCTCTATCTGAACTGTATTAATCTCCCATTCAAACCTGTTTGCTGAAATTCAAATGTGAAAAAAGCTAGACTGGGTCATTGCTGAAGGTGCCTTTTTAAACTCTTTGGAATATCCTTGCTTAAATGAAAGGCACAGCTACGGGATCAAAACAAGTAAGAATTGTTTCATTTTTGTCCCTTAAATTTCTAACAAGTTAAATCTCTAGAATGTCCCTTAACAGTCAAGTTGATCATGAGTGGAACTCCAGTTGCAGTCATTTATATTGCTATATTTTCATAGCCTAATCAAAAACATGCAAAGAACAAGTAATAAAATAGATGGTAAAATTAAAGGAAATCAAAGATTTAGATATCAGTTTCCACTTTCCTGATCTTTGTTTACTTATGAATAATCTTACCCACCTCACTTTCCATCATCAGTCCAAGACCCTTCAGCCGTTAATGTTCAAGAGAATAGTTCAGTCTTAGAATATAGACAGTAGGGTTTGGATTGGCTAACATTTATCAAGAGCGGAAGATGAGAAACTGGCCAAGAGTATGTTGGAATGGTCAAGTCTAAAGGAGACAAAGGCATGGGATGATGATTTCAACTGCATTACGATTGAAGTTGGAGTTCACAGTATTACAGAGTTGGTTTTTGTGGTGGAGCATTTATGCGGTTGAATTGACTGTTTTGAAAATTTCAAACTGTTCAGTTCAGCCTCAAACCATTGGCAGGGAGAGAGAATCCCTGAGTACAGACTTGAGTTTTGCTAAATAGAGTGACATGTTACCAAAGCTTTTTGTATTGCACTCATCAGGGCAAACAGCACAAATTTCAAACTGTTGCAGTATACAATACAAGAGAAAAAGCTACAAATTGACCTGATTAGTCAAGGTGTCACCAAGTAGGAAGCAATGGAGAACTGCAGGGTCTCCAAACCCCTGGGTAATTTAAATTGAATTTGTGGTAGGGTCCAAAGGCAGTTTTTCCAATCTTTGCAACAGTGGAGAGGTAATAGATTGTTGTATTGTCGACAGACTACAAATCCGGAGACCCAGATAATGACCTGAAGACCTAGTTTGGAGTCCCACCATGGCAAATTAATTTGAATTCAAAAACAAAATCTGAACAAAATGCCTGATGATGACCATGAAGCTTTTGTTGATGGCTGTAAAAACCCATCAAGTTCACTAATGCCCCGTACTTCATCTGGTCTACATGTGACTTTAGACCTACAGCAATGTGGTTTCCTCTTAATATCTCTGAAATGGCCTAGCAAACTTCAGTTGTATTCAACTACTCCAAAGTCTTTTTAAAAAAATGACTGTGTCCAGACTACCTGGTATTGACCTGGACATGGGAAATGACAATGGCAAATTCAGCCTTTTGCCCCTGCAAAGTGTCTTTAATAGCAGCTGAGGACTAGTGCCAAAACTAGAAGAGCTGTATCTCAGATAATTCAAGCAAAGCTTGATATAGTCATTCTCACAGAATCATACTTTACAGACAATATGGCAGTCAACACCATCACTTCATGACTATATCCTGTTCCACCAGCAAGACATGCTAGCAGAGGTAGCAGGAGAGTGGTATAGAGTTGAAGGACGTTTCCCCGGGTGCCCTCAACATTTATTCTGAACCCCATGGAGATTCTTAGTATCAGGTCAGACGTGGAAAAGGACACTACTTAGTGATGACCATGCACTCTTCCCCCTGAAGAATTAGTACTCCTCCATGTTGAGTATCACTTGGAGAAGGCAATGAGAGTAGAAAGGGTGCAGAATGTACTCTTGGTGGGAAACATCAATGTTCATCACCAAAAGTGGCTTGGCAGCATCACATCTGCCTGAACTGGTCAAGTCCCAAAGGACATTGCCATCTGACCTAATCTGGTTCAAGGTGGTGAAGGGACCAAAAAGTGGCAAAAAAAAACTTGATGTCATCTTCACCATTTTTTTCATTAATGGAATGAGGACATCGCTGGCTAGGCAGCATTTATTTCCAATCCCTAATCACCCAGAGGGCAGTTCAGAGTCAACTTCATTGCTGTGGGTCTGGAGTTACATGTAGGCCAGACCAGGTAAGGGTGTTTCCTTCCCTAAAGGAACCAGGTGGGTTTTCCCCCTGACAATCAGCAATAGATTCATGGTCATCATTAGATTCTTAATTCCAGATATTTTATTGAATTCAAATTCCACCATCTGCCACGGTGGGATTTGAACCCAGGTCCCCAGATTAACAGTCCAGCAATAATACCACTAGGCCATTGTCTCCCCTTCATGATGCAAATCCATCTGTCCAAGACAGTATTGGACAACATAGCCCTTGTGGAGATGAGGTTGTCGCATCACGTTGAGGGTACCTTCCATCTTGTGTGGCCTTACCATGTCCTAAATTAGATAGATTTTAAACAGATCTAGCAACTCAAGACTGGGCATCCATGAGATGCTGTGGGCCATCAGCTGCAGCATAATTGTACTCAAATGCAATATGCAACTTCATGGCCTGGCATTTTGCCCACTCTATAATTATCATCAAGCCAGGGGATCAACCCTGAGTCAACGCAGAGTGTATGAAAGCACACCTAGAGCAGCACCTGACATATATAAAAAAAAAATGAGATGTCAGCCTGGGATGGCTGCAACACAGCAATGTATGCATGCCAAACAGCATAAACAGTGACTGATAGACAGAGCTAAACAATTTCATAAACAACAGATCAGATTTAAGCTCTCCAGTCCAGCAATATCATTAGTGGACTCACTAAATAACTCACCAAAGGAGGACGCTGCACAAATATCCCCATCATTAATGAAGGGGGAACCAAGCACATCAGCGCAAAGTATAAGGCTGAAGCATTTGCAACAATTTTCAGCCAGAACTGTTGAGTGGATGAACCATCTCAGCCTCTTCTGGAGGTCACAAATGCCAGTCCTCAGCCAATTTGATTTACTCAAAAAAAAGGCCAGAGGCGCCGATTACTGTAAAGCCTATGAGCTCTGACAACAGAGCAGCAATAGTACTGAAGACCTGTGTGCCAAAACCTGTTGCACCCTTAGCCAATCTGTTCCAGTACAGCTACAATGCTGGCATCCACCTGACAATGTGGAAAATTGCACAGATATTACATGTACACAAAAAGCAAAACAAATCCCAGCCATGCAATTACTGCCTCATCATTCTGATTTTGACTGTTATTAAAATAATAGAAGGGTTATCAATGATGCTATTAAGCAACTAATGCAATAACCTGCTTGCTGATGCTCTGTTTGGGTTCCGGCAAAGGCCATAGCAAAATTAAAGTTAATGAGGATTAAGGGAAAAAAAATCTCCATTGGTTGACATCGTACCTAGCATAAAGGAATGTGGTTGTGGTCACTGGAAATCAGTTATCACAGCTCTAGGATAAGGCTGCAGAAGTTCCTCTGAGTAGTATCATAGGCCCAACCATGTTCAGCTGCTTCATCAATGACCTTCCGTCCATCATAAGGTTAGAAGTTAGGAAAGTTTCTGTCGATTACGCAATGTTCAACATTAGTTACAAATTCCCAGATACTGAAGCAGTCCATGTCCAAATGCAAGGAGGCCTCGAAGACCAGGACAATATCCATGCTTGAGGTGACAAGTGGCAAGTGATGTTTGTACCACACAGGTGCTAGGCAATGAACATCTCCAATAAAAGAGATCACCCCTTGATGTTCAATGGCGTAACCATTGCCAAATTCCCAACTATCAACATCCCGGAGGTTACCATTGACCAGAAACTGAACTGAACTCGCCACATAATCACAGTGGCTACAAGAGCAGATCAGATGCTAGGGATCCTGCAACAACTCACCTCCTGTCTCCCAAAGTCTGTCCACCATCTACAAGGCACAATTTGGCAGTACGATGGAACACTCCCTACTTGCATGGATGAGTGCAGCTGTAACAATACTCAAGAATCATACATCATCTACGACAAAGCAGTCCATTTAATTGGCACCTCATCTTTAACCATTCACTCCCTCCACCACAGATGCACAAAAGCAAGGTGCACACTACCAATAGTGTAATATCAACTGCATGCATTACAGAAATTCACCAAGGCTTCTCAAACAGCATCTTCCAAACTAATGACCAGTACCATCTAGAAGGATGTGGGCAGCAGCAGACACGGGGAATACTACCACTTGCAACTTCACCTCCAAGTCACTCAACTTGACTCAGAAAAATATATGCTGTTCCTTCTCTGCTGCTGGATCAAGATCCTGGCACTCCCTAATGGCACTTTGGGTGTACCTACGTCGAATGGACTGCAGCTGTTCAAGAAAGCAGCTCACCACCACCTTCTCAAGGGCAACTAGGGATGAGCAATAGAGGTTGGTCCAGCCAATGAAGCCCATGCTTCCTGAAGATTTCTTTTAAATCAGTTGAAGGTCACTTTAGATTTGCAGAGCTGCTAAACGTACATAAAGTTATATCTGAACTTTAGGTTTTTCAATGACATGCTTTAATATAAGACAAACTCTACACCAATTTTTTGACAAAGACCACAACTCCAAACAAAGTTTGACCTGAGAACCACTCAAGAATGCACTAAACTTGCACACAATAGACTAATGTGAGGTAGATCTGTGATTTCAGTTTCTCTTCCCATTAGTGTATAATTTTAAATGTACCAACCTGGAAAGTTGTTTAGTGAAAGAAAGCATTTTCCTACAGGAATGCTCTAAAATAAATCTGTTGAAACAATAATTTGCTGAAAGCTACAAAGAATCATCAAATATTTTCCGTAGGAAGAGATCCTCAGGAGATAAAGGAAATTAGCTTCTAATTAAGGTTTCACATAAACAGGAAGCACTGATGAACTCCTCAGGGAGGGTGGAGGATCTTCTGATCCATGGTTCACCTTGTGTGTGTTTTCCCCAAATGTTTTAAGTTTTCAACAACTGAAAAAAGTTCTAAGAAATAGCATAAAGGGAAAATTATAAAGAGCCATGGGAACCACTTTGTTACTGTATCATCATCTCTAGTGGCTTCTCCTCTTGATAAATGCCATGCATGAAGATGCTCACAGTACAGCCTGCCATTGAAATGGGTAAGGCTATTTTGCACCCATAAACACATTTCTCTGCCCATATCTGATTATCTTAATGACTTTGATTCAATTGCTCAGTGCAAACTGGTTGAATTTGAATCTGATACTAATCTGAGGGGGAGGATTTAGAGTCTCACAGAGGCAACAGGAGAGAGTGTGGCTGCTGAAATCCACAGGAGACTCGGGAAGTATTGTAAGTTTCAGGGGCTGAATAAGGTTAGAGGTAGTATTGTTTTGTAGTAAAAGCTATTGTAATTTGTTTCCTAATAAAGTTGGGACTGTTTTGCATTGCTACCAGCTTGTGTTTGTAATGATTTGACTGCTTTGGTGTTGTGGGACACCTGGACAAATTCATTCATTCATTCATAACATTTTGGTTGGATTTGTCTAACTTGTTTCGGAGGCTGAGGCAGCCTCTGACATATTTAAGAAGGAATAAGACAATATAGTCCATTATCCTTGCTCAATTCTCATACCCATGGGAAAAATGGGGGTGTTGTAGTGGTAATGTCACAAGACTAGGAATGCAGAACCCCTACCTAATGTTCGGGGACATGGGTTTGAATTCCACCATGGCAGATAATGGAATGTGAATTAAATACAAATCTGGTTCACGGATGTCCTTTAAGGATGGAAGTCTTCTTGGTCTGGCCTACCTTCGACTCCACACCCACAACAATGTGGATGACTCTTAACGCCCTCTGCCCAATTAGGGATAAGCAATAAATGACCTAGCTACTGACACCTAACCCTAACCCTATCATCCCATGAAAATATTTTTAAAAGTAGTGTTCCACTTTATCAAGTATCTAATTACCTTTTTAGTAAATCCATTTCCTTTGAGCAAAAATTCCAGGTCAGGAAGTCAACATTTTAATCTCCTTCTTTAAAATTCTTCCAATCTTCCCTATCTTTATTATGATTGCAAATTGAAATTTGTGCCCTGTTACTGTGCCACTAACTGTTGGAAACAAACTATCATAATACTTTACATAATCCTTCATAATGTTTAAATCTTTTTATCAGATCACTGCTTCAACTTCACAGCTTCAGTGAATGTAACCTTCAAGTTTTTACATCATCACAATTCCTCAACCTTTGAATTGGAAAAGATAACCAGTCAACTACAAAATGAATTAAATAAGAATAAACGAACAGAGCAATGGCAGATGAAGTGCAAAATATTGCACATATGAAGAATAAATGTACAGCAGTACCCTGTGGTGTTGAAATAATTTAAGAAAAATTGAAACGATATTGGGGAATTAGACTTTTACTAACATCTTGCAATTAGTTGTACTTCAAATGAAAAATCTAAAAATCAAATTGAATGTTCTGGGAATAGCATGTGACAAGATTGGGCAAGAATTGGATGTAAGGTTCGCCATAGGGATGGGGTAAGTAGGTAATGAGACACATTTAGTAAGATATAGCAAGAATGCTTTCTGAGCCTTGTGGTGAGCATCCCTCCAATAAACTTGACACAACTTGCACCTAGCCAAAAATATTAACATTAGGCCCGTGTTGTTTTATTTTCCATGCTACTGTTTGAATCTGTGGCCCATATGAATAATTTGTATTGCCAAGAACATAGAACATAGAACATTACAGCGCAGTACAGGCCCTTCAGCCCTCGATGTTGCGCCGACCTGTGAAACCAATCTGAAGCCCATCTAAACTAAACTATTCCATTATCATCCATATGTTTATCCAATGACCATTTAAATGCCCTTATAGTTGGCGAGTCTACTATTTTTGCAGGCAGGGTATTCCACGCCCTTACTACTCTCTGAGTAAAGAACCTACCTCTGACATCTGTCCTATATCTATCACCCCTCAATTTAAAGCTATGTCCCCTCGTGCTAGCCATCACCATCCGAGGGAAAAGGCTCCCACTGTCCTTTTAAATCCTTTCTTCAGATTCCCTAGTTCCATTAGAAGCTTAGAGATGGATTGTTTATTTTGTGTGTTCTTTGTTCATCATCAACTCTAACCTTGCAACATGTAATAAATTCAAGCTCCGAGTTGCATTTACATCAGAGTTGTTTTTACTGGTTTCTCAACCAGTTAGCCGCTCAACAATTTAATTTACAATCTCAAAGCTATATTCATGAAAGTAAAACCAATATTCTAACGCATGAACTAGATTTTCACAACAGCATCCTCAGAGTTCTGGTTGTCTTCAGAGGATATCTGCTTCCTCACCATTGCTGCAGCCATCATGAAGAAACAAAAGACATAAGTTAACACTGACAGTGAGAAAGGATCTAAGCTCAAAATAGTGCACAGCATGATAGTCTAGTTATAATGGACATCAGTTCAGCAGGAGTAAATTTTAATTGCCAAATGGCAGTGCATCAACTATTGCTGTCATAAGTCACCATGCCAATAGCCAGTGACTCTGCTGCCTTGCTGATCTGCAGGGTGTGCATCGCCATTATGATTAAGGTGACAATAGATGCAGATTCAGCTCTATTTCCTTCCCATCCTTGAAACTGTAACTTCTCTTCTACAATGAGAGAAGGAAGGAATTTATGAGTGTGCTACATGAAGATGGAATGAGTGCATTTGAGGACGATGACTGACAGGCTTAGGTGCAAGAGGTAATAGAATGACAGCATGGTGTGTGTTGAGATACAGACATGAGGAGGCAGCTGAGGAAAGAATTGTTTGAAACTACTAGGTCTGTCAATCAGGGGAGTCTTTGCCATGGAACGCTGGGCAAGTGCGATAATGGTGATTGCCGCATAAAAGTAATATGACACTCACTTTACTGGAACAAATGAGGTCACACTTGCTGGCACGATGGTGATATGGCTTCATTTCTTATCAGCGTTTACTTGGTTTCTCACATTGAAGGAATGTACGTGGATATAATTCAAGTTATGGTAGCACCTCACATGGGAGCAATTGATACTTGAAGCAATAACTATTCTGTGGGCAAAGAGCTGTAGGGATTCTATGATTAAATCAAGGTGAGCTACATTCCAGATCCCATTATTAAATTAATTCCAGTCTTAATCTTCCCTGACCCAAATATATACCGCAGCTGCAATTCAGAAAGTGAGTGTTTCATCAAATTTATTTGCATGACTATAAAAACCAACATTTGATATATTTTCTGATTTTTTTGAAAACGTGTCCTTACATGTCTAGCAAGATCAGCATCTAATCCCTATCTCTAATTCCCACTGAGAAAGAGGTGGTAAACTGCCTTCTTGAATGTACCATGTAATGTCAGAACATCACATAACTGATCAGGTGAGTGTTCCAGGAATTTTCACCTGTGACAGTGAAGAACTGGCAACATAAAGAGATCCAAATCAGGCTGGTGCATGTTACAAAATAACTGCACTCTATTATTCAGCATGTAACAATACTTTGGTAAAACTTGTGAAATTTATACTTTAAACAGTAAATGTAATGCTTACCGAATATTATTTCTTTGTTTATATGGGTAATTTGGAATTTAGAGATAATTTTCATTTTAGTTTCAAAAAAGGTTGTTATTTCAGGTTAATTCACTGAGACTTTATTAATTTAAAAGAAAACATATTTAACAATGCAGAAGATTGAGAACTGGAATATTAGTGCACAATGTTTCTACTACTTTATACCACTTGGAAATTTGGTAAAATGCTGCCAGTTCTTCCAAATGATACATTCTTGGTTTCAAGTAGGTCACTTTTGAGAGACAAGTAAAGGCAACGTTGTTTGTCACATGGAGAATGAATTTTGGCATGTCCCTTGCTATTTGCCTTGGCCAGATAAGATGTATGTTCACAAAGAAACTGTAAGGAGACATAGGTAGTAAAATAAAAGTTTGTTATAAAAGGAATGAGGTGCTAATGGTCGATACACTATATAGCCACGAACTTTCATAAAGGTTGTAAAATATCCGTACCTTTCCACCAGATAAAACCTCTAGTTAGTTTGCTGCTATAAGTAGAAGGGATCGAGGACTGTCTTGAAATCTAGCATTTCTGTGAGTTGAGAACTATTGTGTTTTATTTAACATATATTGATTGCTATTTTACTATCACTTAAAACAATAAATGTAAATCCTTTTCCTAAACATTTTCAAACATAATATGGTGGAATTGAACTATAGTGACAGCTATTAAATTCAAGAATCTATTCATATTCTTTAAAGAGGAAGTTAAAGAAAGAAATGTTACCTAACATATTTGCCACATTCCATGTACCACAGTAGCTGTCTTTATTATGTTCCACGTAACATTTTATATCATAAGCCTTCAGTTTAGCTTTAGCCCAAGGAGATATGTTTGCTGGTGGCTTATAGACCATCATTCTTTTTCACTTAGAAGAGTGCTAAATACCTCATAATACATGGAACTTCAAAAATCAATGTTTAATTTATTTAGGCAGGATTTTACCCCCTTATTTAGCCATTTAGGCATTGTGGTTATGCCTGGAGGGGAATTATGAAAAGTGAATGAAACATTAGCTGCAATTGATGCAAGGAACAAAAGAAGAATATAAATCTAAACTAGCCAAAGATATCAAGCAAGTTTTGTAAGCCACTATTGATAAGTAAAATAAAAGATATTAGCCAGAATAAATATAGATCTTTTGGAGGAAATTATAGCGGGGAATAAGGAAATTGCAGTTTCAAGGACAGACTTTACATCCTTTCTTATGATCCATAATCAGTATATTTTGTATGCAAGGAGTGTCTTCTTATTCTTGAAGTGTAAATTCCAATTAAATAATTCAGCACCAAGCTTTTATGAGTTTTAACATAAAGGATATTTATTCCTGCAGTTGCCTTGAATTAACTCAAGTCACAGATGCAAACATTAGTACAGATGAAAGGGATGTATTACAACAGATTATAGTTTATTCGGTCTCTGATTTATGATATCTGGTCTCCCACGTTGCAGGCCTATAATTTGTTGAGTGGTTTCAATGCTTTTAAGTTGAAGTGAATGTCTTGAAAAGCAAAGGGTTCATAGCAAATTGTGAGGTAAAGTTGACATAACTTGCAACAGCCATTTTAACATCTGTCTTTTGACCAATTTTAAAAGGTATGGATTGAAAGTTCATAACTCAACATGCCTGTTGTGGGCATGACAAAACAAAAAATTAAACAAACATATATTCACACATTTAGTAGCAGTTACTATATTTCAATTCTCATACGTTATTTTTTAAATATTTATGAAAATAATTTTTTACAGTAGAAGGCACTAAACCATTCTGTAAATAGTGAGAAGCCAATGATACAGTGAAAATGAGGAACTTAAATAAATTAGAATTGCTAAATAAATTGTTCTGTTTAAATTAATGGGATTTAAAGTTAATAAAACCCTGGATTTAATGGTTTGCCTCCCAGAGCTTTCAAAGAGGTAGCTGCAGAAGTAGTGGATGCATTGATTTTGCTCTTTCAGAATACCCTAGATTTTAAAACAGTTCCCATGGATTGGGAAGGTAATAAATGTAACCTTACTATTCAATAAAGGTAGGGTAAAGAAAAATGGGGAACTGTTGGCCTACTCACCTGATGTTAGTAGCAGAGAAATACTAGAATCTGTTTAATTGGATGCGATAAAGGGAACATAGGAACAGCAGTAGGACATTCAGCCCCTTGTGCCTGTTTCACCATTCATTGAGATTATGGCTGATGGTGTGTCTAAATCCATATCTCAGCCTTTGGCCCATATCCCTTAATACCTTTGCTTAACAAAAAAAAATCTATCTTAAATTTAAAATAACAGAGCAATTAGAAAATTTTCATATGTTTGGGCAGAGTCATTTTGGAATTATGAAAGGGAAATTGATTTTGACAGATCTCTTAATATTTTTTCAAGTTGTAACTGACAGGGATGATACCAGAAATTCTACGGATGTGGTATATTTAGATATTGAAAAAGCATTCATTAAGATGCAAGAATTTACTACACAAAACAATGGGGTTGGGTGTAATCTATTTTAAGGGACTGAATATCAACTAACAGACAAAAAAAAGAGTGTAGTAATAAACGGGTTATTTGACAGAATGTAAAGAGCAGGGTCCTGCTTGAGTCTCAGCAATTTACAATCTAAGAAAGTGACTTTCAGACACAAGAACAAAAGTATATAATTTCCAAATTTTCTGATGAGCCGAAGTTAGGTGGGAAAGTACATTGTGAGGATAGTGCAAAGAGACTGCAAAGTAATATAAACAAGTTAAGTGAATGGGCAAGAACATGGGAGATGAAACGTAATGTCAGGGAGTATGAAGTCATCCAATTTACATCAAAAATTGAAAAGCAGGATATTTTTAAAATGGTGAGAGAGAGAGTGAGATATATTGGTATTTGTTATAGGAAACAAACAAAGCATTTGGGTTAAATAAACTTTAGAGTTGGTCAAGTATCAGGGACCTAAAGTTGTGACTGCAAGTCAGACAGGTATGAGAATCCAACATGAAGTGCTGGCGGAGCCTCAATCCTTGACCAACAGGTACGAGGGACTTGCTACCTATGTGAGTGAGATCAAGAACTGCAAGGTAAATGAAGGAAACTGGCTAGGGCACCATGGTGCAGGATACCATTCAAATCAGGGAGGAAAAAGGAATGGTATGCCTTGATGACAGCAAAGTCAGGGGATAAATATTGTTTGCTGAATGCATGACTAGGAGTTCCAAATTTTGTGTTGCCTGCCCAGTGCCAGGTTGAAGGACATTTCCTCTCAGTTGGAAAAAGACTTGAAATAAAGGTACAGTTGCCTTAATCTATTTGGACCATTGGGCGGCTCTCTCAACAAAGAGGGACGATTGGTGGTTGTAGTGACTGTAATGAGGTCAGCCAAGTGGACCTCCGGTGGGCCAGGGAATATGAGTTCCCTGATTGGACCAGAATAACAGTCCCAATCAGGGAGCCATAGCTGACAGATATAAAGTAGTGTCAGAGGTTCTGTTCACTTTGAGAGCTGGCTCTGAGGAAGCTGGATTAGTGTCAAGGATTTTTCACATGTAAATGTATGGCGACTTGGGGATGGGGTACCGGCCTCTGTGGAATTATTTAAGTGACGATGAGAGAAAAACACACTCCTGAAGAAATTCACTCAACACAGTCGTCTTTGAATTGGGGTAAGCATTTCTGGCATCATGCAATTAATTGGGAAGCTTGACTCATTCGATCCTGCTATCGATAACTGGGCCTAATGTGTGAAAAGAATGTGTATTTTTTTCCAGGCAAATGACATTGGGGCAGATGAAAAGCAATGAGTAATTCTCCGAACAGCTTGAGGACCTCCAGTACTTTTGGTTATTAGGAGCCTAACTTTCCATGAGGCACCAAGTACTGAAACCTTTCAAGAGTTGACAGATTCAGTTAAGGAATATTACAACCCCAAGCCTCCTCTAATTCTGAGATGCTTTCAGTTTTACTCGGCAATTCAAGAACCAGGGGAATCCGTATCGGGTTTTTTGACTAGGTAAAGATGACTGGCAGAAGTATGTGACTTTGGTTTAACCCTTAATGAGATGCTGAGAGACAGTTTGGTATGTGGGATTAATGATGTAACCATGCAGAAGCACCTACTTGCTGAAGCCCAACTGGATTTCAAACAGGCACAACAATCGGTTCTATCGTTGGAAAATGCAGTATGTGGAGCATATGAGTTGTAGAGTGTTCCAATAGAAGTAGACACCCTTACCAGGCTGACTGAGCTTGGGGAACACCACTACAGTGAAGGCAATTGCATAGCCTCGCTCAGGACATATCCCGAACAGAGGGACTCTATGTCAGCCACAGCAAAACCCCAAAACAAAGCCAAGCCTCAGCCAAATGGTTAAAATTTTCTTCAGGATTCGGAACAGTAAGCTGCTGCAGTTGCTGCCAGTGTGCCAGACAGCAAAAGAGTCCCACCAGACCTAAATGGAGTAAGAGCACTCCAGGAGAGTGCACACCCTGGGCAGCCCACCTACATTATTTAAATTGCTTAGCAACATCCAAATCAGGACCAATTAAAATAAATGTCTGGTTAAATGGTCACCTGGTTGTAATGGAGGTCGATACTGGTGCAGCCATTTCAGTGATTACAGAACCAGTCTTTAACAAAATTTCCCTTGGACTCCAACCATTAAGTTTGCGCAAGACCTCAGCTAGGCTGAGAACCTACACTGGGGAACTATTATAGATTAAGGGTACAACTTTGGTTCTGGTCTCTTATGAGAAGCAGCTGGATCAGTTACCACTAATTATAGTAAAAGTCTCAGGTCCAAGCTTGATGGGGCAAAATTGATTGAGAAAGATTCACCTAGATTGGCTCAACATTTTTCAATTAGAAAATGGCTGCCTGAGTGAAGTCCTGATTAAAAACCCGAAAGTTTTTCAGAAAGGTCTAGGGACTATCAAAGGAGCCAAGGCCACCTTGCATGTTGACCAAGAAGCAATTCCACGATTCTGCCAAAGCCTGCCCAGTGCCATTTGCCTTATGGGCAAATGTAGAGGCAGAAATCAGAAGGCTTGAAAGTGAAGGAATCATCAAACCAGTCCAGTTTGCAGAATGGGCAGCACAAGTCAAGCCGATTCTGAAGCCTGATGGGTCTTTAAACAAACGGTAAATTGTTTTTTGCAGCTGGATAAATACCCAATTCCCTTCATTAGAGGATTTATACATTGGGAGGGGAACTGTCCTTCACTAAGCTGGACATGAGCCATGCGTACTTGCAATTGCAGTTAGATGAGGATTCCCTGAAGTATGCTACAATTAATATCCAAAAGGGTTTATACCAATATATGAGACTGCCATTTGAGGTATCGTTAGCCTGTGCAATTTTTAAGTCAAAATGGAGAACATTTTACAAGCTCTACTCCAGGTTGCCACTAATCTAGATGATTTGCTAATAATAAGGAAGATCAATAAGGAGCACTTAAGAGAACTTGGACATAGTCCTTAGACATGTCTCCTAGGCAGGCATATGGCTTAGAAGAGAAAAATTTATGTTCCAGGCATTCAAAGTGACCTACTTCAGCACAGAGTCGGATTACACCAGTTGGAAGATAACGTGAGGGTGATCAAAGGTGCCTCCATTCCCACGTCTGTACTGGAGTTTAGGTCTTTCTTTGGGCTGGTGGATTTCTGTGGATATTCATGCATAACCTGATCTCCATTCTGGCACCTATGCATCAACTCTTAAGAAAAGGTCGGACTTGAAAATGGTCACATAGCCAAGCCATAGCTTTTAGGGAAGTGAAGAAACAGCTATCATGCTATTTTTTGTCTCTTTTCTCCTCGTCCATACATTGCATGCCTCCCTCCCTGCCTCCAGCTGCCTATCAGCCAGCCCTTCCCCACCAGACTCCTACATTCACCCACATCCCTGCACATGCCAACAGCAAGCCCTTGTCGCGCTTCATAAGCCTCCAGCCTGCATTCTGTCATCGTTTGACAGTCCTCCTCTTCTGACTGCTGCCTGCAGAGAGCGCCTCGCCCCAATCCCTTTCCTTCTGTCTTTCTTGCTTCTTTTGGCAGTGCTCTGCTCTCCTCCCTGTCTTGTCCCTGCAGGACAGTGATACCAGAACGTCAAAAGTGCCTCCAGCAGCAAAAATAGCCTGCTAGCTTGATTGTGTGGCAGAAAGTATGGGAGTTTGGAAGTAGTGTTATGGCTGTACAGGACATTGGTTAAGCCACTCTTGGAATACTGCAAGCAATTCTGGCCTCCCTGCCACAGGAAAGATGTTGCTGGGTTTGAAAGTGTTCAGAAAAGATTTACAATAATGTTGCTGGGGTTGGAGGGTTTGATCTATAGGGAGAGGCTGAATAGGCTGGAGCTATTTTCCCTGGAGCATTAGAAACTGAGGGGTGACCTTATAGAGGTTTATAAAATCATAAGGAGCATGGATAGGGTGAATAGCCAAGGTCTTTTTTTCCCAGGGTGGGGAAGTTCAGAGCTCGAGGACATGGATTTGAGGTGAGAGGGTAAAGATATAAAAGGGACCGAAGGGGCAACTTTTTCATGCAGAGGGTGGTGTGTGTATGGAATGAGTTGCCAGATGAAGTGGTGGAGGCTGGTACAATTACATTTAAAAGGCATCTGTACGGCAACATGAATCGGAAGGATTCAGAGGGATATGGGCATAATGGGACCAGATTAATTTAGGATATCTTGTCGGTAAGGATGAGTTGAACCGAAGGGTCTGTTTCTGTGCAGTACAACTCTATGAATCTATGACTGTAATCAATGCACCTTTTTCCATGTGACTACTAATTCTATCCTAAATAATTGTTTCTAGAAGCTTCCCACCACTAAAGCTAAACTAGAGATAATACAGTGTGGAGCTGGAGGAACACAGCAGGTCAGGCAGCATCAGAGGAGCAGGAAAGCTGACTTTTCAGGTCGGGACCCTTCTTCAGAAATAGGGGAGGGGGAAGGGAGCTCTAAGATAAATAGAGAGAGGAGGGGTGAGGCTGGGGAAGGTGGGTGGAATGGTGATAGGTGAGTGCAAGTAGAGAGTGGTGGGGATTGGTCAGTGAGTTGGGAGGAGCGAATAGGTGGGAGAGAAGATGGACAGGTTATGTGAGGTCAAGGAGCCAGGGATGAGAGGGAGGGTTGGTCATGGGATGAGGCCGGGGGTGGGGAGATTTTGAAACTGGTAAAGTCTACATTGAGACCATTGGGTTGTAGCCTCCCAAGGTGGAATATGAGGTGCTGCTCCTCCAGTTTCCAGGTGGCGTTGTTGTGACACTAGAGGAAGCCCAGGATGGACATTTCGTCCAGGGAGTGGGAGGGGGAGTTGAAGTGGTTCGCGACTGTTAGGTGTTGACACGAACAGAGCGCAGGTGCTCTACAAAGTAGTCTCCGAGCCTCTGCTTGGTCTCACCGATGTAGAGGAGGCCACATCAGGAGCAGCGGATGCAATAGACCACATCAGCTGATGTGCAGGTGAACATCTGTCTGATGTGGAAGGTTTTTTTGGCTCCTTCATGCCACAACGATGCCACCTGGAAACTGGAGGAGCACACCTCATATTCCACCTTGGGAGCCTACAACCCAATGGTCTCAATGTGGACTTTACCAGTTTCAAAATCTCCCCAACCCTGGCCTCATCCCATGATCAACCCTTCCCCTCATCGCCGCCTCCTTGACCTGACACAACCTGTCCATCTTCTCTCCCACCTATCCGCTCCTCCCACCTCACTGACCAATCCCCACCACGTCTCACCTGCACTCACCTATCACCATCCCACCTATCTTCCCCAGCCCCACCCCTCCTCTCTGTTTATTTCAGTGCTCCCTTCCCCCTCCCCCATTTCTGAAGAAGTGTCCCGACTCGAAACATCAGTTTTCCTGCTCCTCTAATGCTGCCTGACCTGCTGTGTTCCTCCAGCTCTATATTATGTTATCTCTGACTCCAGCATCGGCAGTTCTTACTATCTCTGACTAAGGCTAAACTGGCTGGTTTGTAATTGCTGGGTTTATCCTTACAACCATTTTTTGAACAAAGGCATAATGTCTCTGGCATCTCCTCTGAGTCCAGCCAAGATTGAAAGAATATGGCCAGTGACCCTGCAATTTCCACTCTCACTTCCTTCAAAACATTTAGATTCATCTCATCCAGCCCTTGTGCCTTTTCAACTTGAAGTGTCAATAGCCTGTCCAACACTTCTTCCTCGTGAATTTTTAACCTTTCTATTAACAGATCTTCCTCTTCCATCACCATGGCCTAGATAACATCTGTCTCCTTGGTAAAGACAAATTCAAAGTATTCATTTAACATTTCAACCAGGCTTCTTGTGAATGTGTAAATCCCGTTTTGATCTTTAATCAGACCTGCTCCTCCTTTTAGCACCTTTTTACTGCTCTCCTGAACCCACAAAATAGTGCACCCAAAGTATACATCGGTTACTTAGGGGCAGTTCCAGGAGAAATGATTATGAGGAATAAGGAAGTAGCAGGAGTTTTTGAGCAATATTTAGTGGCAGTCTTCACAGGTGAAAAGTAAGTTATGTATAAGAAATAGAGGATGAGTAACTTCATGCCATTAATATCAACAAAGGAAAATTACTGGTGAAACCTAAGGGACTAAAATCTACCAAATCGCCTCATCCTAGATTTCTAAAAGAGGTAACAACCGACATAGTAAGTGAGTTAGTTATGATTTTCTAACATTCTCTAGAATGGCCCCAATGGATACCAAGCTAGAAAATGTAACACTGCTATTCAGGAGGGAAGGCAGAGTGAAAACACAAAATTACAAACCAGTCAACCTGACATCAGTTGTTGGGAAAATGCTGGAGCCTGTTGTTATGGAATTCTAAATAATGCACTTTGAAAACCATAATATGATTAGACAAAATCAGCCTGGTTCTTCAAAAGGAAAATTGTGTTTGATATATTTATTTTGAAACGTACTTAATGGTGTGGATAAAGGGGAAACAATAGATATAGCATACTTGGATTTCCAAAAGGCTTTCAATAAAGCACCACACAAAAGATTAATTAGGAATAATATATATCCATTGATAGGGGGTTCAGTTAATAGAAAAGGATCAGAGATTAGGGATAAATGGAGCATTTTCAAATTGGCAGGCTGTGACCAGTGGAGTACTATAAGGATCAGTGCTAGGACCTCAACCATTAACAATCTATAATTAATTCTTAAATAAAGAAAGAGAGAGATGTACACTGTTGTACATTATCCATTTGTATAATTCTAGGTGGGAATGTTATCTGTGAAGATGACACAAAAAAGCTGCAAAGAGATATAGGCTGCTAAAGTGAATGGGCAACAAGGTGGCAAATGGAATGTAATGTTTGGAAGTGTGATATTACTCACTGTGTTGGAAAGAATAAAAATGCAGAATATCTTTTACAAAGCATAACATTTGTAAATGTTGATGGTCGGAGGCAAATGTCAAGTTGGCCTTTCTTGCAAGGGAATAAAGCACATTTGCTACAATAGTATGGAGCTTTCCCAAAACCACATTTGTTATGAGCATAGTTTTGGTATCCATATTTGAGGTAGGATATACTTGCATTGAAGACAGTATATCAGAAGTTCACTAGAAAAGGTTGAGAGAATTGTACTGTGATGAAGGGCTGAGTAAATTGGACCTATACTGACCGGAGATTAGAAGAATTAGAGATCATCTAATTGAAACATAGAAGAGTCTGAAAGGACTAAATAGGGTAGATACTGAGAAGTTGTTCCTTCTTGCTGAGCGTCTAGATCATGGGGACAGATTCATTCGATAATATGTTGATCATTTAAGGCTGAGATAAGGAGAAATTACTTCACTCAAACAACTCTGTATCCCAGAGAGTAATGGATGCTCCATTTTTGAATATGTTTAAGGTCGAGCTAGACAAATGTTTGGCCTTTGAGGGAATTTAGGAACATTGGAAGTAAACATGAAATGGAAAGTAAGGAAATAATAGATGAATTGAACAGGTATTTTGCATCAGTCTTCACTATAGATGATATAACTAACAGCCCAGAAGCAGAATTAAATCAGGAAATGGAAGGGAGGAAGTCAGGAAAATTTCAATCTCCAGAGAAGTATGACTGAGTAAATAGTTGGAGCTGTAGACTGACAGGTGCTCGGGTCCTGATGGACTTCAACCTAGGAACTTAAAAGAAGTGTCTATTGCGATAAGTGATGCATTGGTTTTTGAAACTCCCTTGATTTGGGGAAGGTCCCATTCAATTGGAAGGTAAAAAATGGAATTCCTTTATTCAAAAAGGCAGAGAGACAAAAAGCAGGAAACCGGACCAGTTAGCTTAACATCTATTATAAGAAAAATGTTAGAAGCTATTGTGAAAGAAGTTATAGCAGGGCACTTAAATAAATTCAAGGTAATTAGGCACAGCCAACATAGTTTTCACATTTACCAAATCTCTTAGGGTTTTGAAGAAGCAACAGGAATCAGTGGATATACTATACTTCGATTTCCAGAAAGCATTTGATCAATTGTCACAACAAAGGGGCAGCATGGGTGGCTAAGCGGTTAGCACTTCTGCCTCACAGCGCCAGGGACCCAGGGTGACTGTCTGCGCAGTGGTTGGTTCGCTCGCTGAGCTGGTTTGTTAGTTCGCAGACGTTTCATTACCTTGCTGGGTAACATCATCAGTGCAGCCTTCAATGAAGCACTGTTGTGTTTTCCCACCTGCTATTTAAACTCTGGGGTCCATTGGACTGTCTGTGTGGAGTTTGCCTGGGTTTCCTCCGACTGTTCTGGTTTCCTCCCACAGTCACGCTAAATTGCCTAAAGTGTCCAAGGATGTGTAAGTTAGGTGGATAAGCCATGGGAAATGCAAAGTTACAGGGATAGAATGAGGAGGTGCAGGGTGAGTCGATATGGACTTGTTGGGCCGAATGGCCTGTTTCCACACTGTCAGGATTCTTAAAAGAAAAGGTTATTGCAGAAAATAAAAGCTTATGGTTTAGTGGGTAGAATGTTGGAATGAATTAACAAAAAGAACTGACTAACAGGAAGCAGAGAGAAGGCACAATTTTTTTTAGGTCAGGATAATGGAAAGAGTGATGTGCCATAAAGACCACTGCTGGGATCTCAACTGTTTACAGTTTATATAAATAACTTGGATGAAGGAACAGAATGTATGGTTGCCAAATTTGCTGATAACGCAAAGGTAGCAAATTTAGTTATGGAGAAGATATAAGGAAACTGCAAACAGATACAGGTTGGTTGACAGAGCATGCAAAGAGCTGGTCAGTGGAGTATAATATGGGAAAATGTGAAATTGTCCAATTTTGTAGAATAAAACAGTGCATACTATCTAAATGATGAGAGGTTGCAGAGCTCTAAGATGCATAGGGATCTGGATGACTTAATGCAACCATCCTCAATCTTTTGCTTCTTACATGCCACCAACCATTTTGTCAAAAAAATCCGTAGTCCCACTAAGATAAAAACAGAGCTCCACATTTTACAAGAAATGTAATTTTACACTTATATGCATTTTAGTATTATGTTAACCATTAACGGAAACTTTTCAGGACATTAAAAATTGCATTAATTTTACTGAGAATAGATTTTGTCGCTGCAATGTTTTAAAAAAAAGCAAAATGTGATAATAATTTTAGCATTAGTGAGAAGCCATTTCATTGGTAAGCAACTTAATTCTTGGAATCCTGTGAGTGGTTGGGAAGCACTACCCTTGTGCGTGAATCACAGGTACAGCAAGTAATTAGGGTAACTAATGAAATGTTATCACTTATTGAATGAAATGAATAAAAAAGTAGGAGGATTCTGTTTCACTTGAACAGAGCAGTATAAAGCCACAGCTGGAGTACTGTGTACAGTATGGTTAGCTTATTTAATGAAGGATATAAATGTATTGAAAGCTGTTCCAACAATGTTTAACAAGCTAATACCTGGAATGGGTGGGTTGTCTTATGAGGAAAGGTTAGACAGGTTCAGCTTGTATCTGCTGGAGTTTAGAGCAGTAAAAGGTGACTTAATATACAGAATAAGATCCTGAGGGGCCTTGACATGCTGGATGTGGGGAGGATGTTTCCTCTTATAGGAGAATCAAGAAATGAAGGTGCCTTTTAAAAATAAGGGATCACCTGTTTAAAGCGATATTAGGCAACTTTTTGGCTCTTCAGAGTGTTTGGAATTCTTCATGAAAAGCTGACGGAAGCAGAGACCTTGAATGTTTTAATGCTGAAGTGGATAGATTCTTGTTAAGCAAGCAAATGAAAGATTGTCATGGGTAGGCAGAATGTAGATTTGTGGTTACAATCAGATTTAATCTGATTAAATAGCAGAACATGCTCAAGGGACTGAATGGCCTTCCCTTGTTCCTTGTTCAGATGTTTGAATGAAAGTGGTGTTGTAGCTGAAAATTGCTCTGAATGTAAGAATGGCAGAGCAGGATCAAGGGATTATATAGTTCATTCCAGTTCCTGTTACTTGTGTTCTTATATGTTCAGAGGGACATGAGTGCCCATGTGCATGAATAACTGAAAATTAACAAGCAGGTATAGCTGTCAATTAGAAAAAACAAGTAGTATGTTAAATTATTTAAATAAGAACACAGAAAATAGGTGCAGAAATAGGTCATTCAGCCCTTCAAGCCTGCATCACCATTCAATATGATCATGGCTGATCATGCAATTTCAGTATCACATTCCCACTTTCTCTGCACATCCCTTGGGCATTACAAACCATTTGGAGTACAAAAGCAAAAATGTCATTTCGCAACATTATGGGACCTTGGTGAGATCAGTAGTTTTGGTATCCCTGCCTAAGGAAAGATATATGTTCCATAAAGCAAGTATAATAAAGGCCAACAGGACTGATTTATGGAATGACAAAGTTCTTCTATGAGGGTAGATTGAGTTACTAGACCCATGTTTTCAAGAATTTAGAAGGATAAGATCTCTTTGAAGGCTATGAAATCTTTGAGAGGCTTATTAGAGTTGATGCTGTGAAGATGTCCTCCCATAATGGAGATTCTGGAGTAAAAGGTCATAGTATAAGTGATTAGTTATTAGAATTTTTTAGGACCAGATTAAGGAGAAATGTCTTCATTCAAGGATTATGAATCCTTGGAAGTATCTACCACATAAATGTTCAGAATATTCAACATTACAATCAATAGATTTTCAGAGTCAAAAGATTTAGATATGGGGAAAATGAAGGTAAAAGGATTTGAGATAGAAGATCAATCTTGATTGTATTGAATGGCAGAATAGGGTCCATGGGTTGAGTGACATTTTCCTGCTCCATTTTCTTCCATAATTATTCGCAAATAATAGCTTGATGTGCTTAAAATTACTTGCGTAATTCAATACATTATACATTGGATGAAGAATTTTCTGAAGAAGGGTCTAGGCCCGAAACATCAGCCTTCCTGCTCCTCTGATGCTGCTTGGCCTGCTGTGTTCATCCGGCTCTACACTTTGTTATCTCAGATTCTCCAGCATCTGCAGTTCCTACTATCTCTGAAGAATTTTAAATTCTGTTTTTAAAATTGCATCTGATTCTTTAAATTAGCTGGTTGCATTCCACCCTTTATTTTCACAGGTGGACATTAATAAATCAAAGGACCTGCTAGCAGTTCATTACTAGCAGTTCATACGTGTGCAAGCAAGTCCCCATGTTAGATATATTTCTTCAGATCTGTTTTCCTTTTTGCAGCTACCAGTAATATTTAGTACCATAAAGACAATTGAGCGTCCCAGTCAAAGAAAGTATAGCATTTTATAACAATAGGACGCTTCAGATGGAGCTTGTCTGCTCCTTTTCTCTTTTTATTCTCCTTTGTGTTATTTTTCTTCTTTCTTCTCAGCGACGTCCTGTACACCTGGTCTCAGTGCAGACTCTGACTCTCGGCCTCACTGTGGACCCAGTGAGGCATCCTCTCAGCTTGGCACGGCAGTCTCCTGGCCGGGTGGTTGTCTCCCACCTCATCGTAGTGATCTGGTGTGGTGGTCTCCCGGCCTGTCATGTTGGTGCCCTGGCTCAGTGTGGCAATCTCCTGGCATGACGTGATGGTCTCTTGGCAGCCTGGAAGTGTCTTGGTGGCATGAGACAGTCTTTCGGGGCATGGCTCACTGTGGACTTCCAGCCTTGAGTTGATTCCAGAACAACCTCCTCATCTTAAGAGCCTTGAGGTGAAGCCCAGTACGGTCTTGAGTCAGGGCCTGGCGTGGACTGGAGGCTTGGTGCCAATATCAGCTGGGTTAGAAGGACCGTTTCTCTGAGCTTTTTATTCCTCTAATTTCTAATTTATTCCTATGATCTGTAATGTTGGACATTGTATTTCTTTACTTTTCTATTTTTTTCCTAAGAACATGCACGAAAGAATCTGTATCTTGGTACCTTGTACCTAAAATGGTGCCATATTTGGCAACTTGTAAACTTTTCACCGTACTCAGTTGAGTACATAATTCAATTCAATTTTAGAATATCTGAAAATGAATGATGAGCCAATGGAAGAGATATTCAAAAGGGTGACCAAAGATTTGGTCATTGAACTGGGTTTTAAGGAATGATTAAAGGAGAACTTGAGGTGAAGGTATTAAGGAAAAGGGAGAAAATCTCTGAGCAAGATGTCTAGTCAGCTAAATGCACAACTGTCAGTGGTGAAGCGAATATACAAAGATTACTAAGGTGAAAGAAACAGAAAATTTGTCTTGAATTGAAAGACTGATCCAAATCCATTGACATTTTTTTTGTTTGCCACCATTCAGCCTATTCTCAATCCATTAGAAGATTCTATCTTGCAGAGAAGTACTTTGCGATGAACCATATTGAAAGCTCTGAAAATCCAGCTAAACAATTTTTAATTTTCTCCTCCGAAATTGTAAAAGTTCATCAGTTTCGCATTCAATTTCTACTTTCACCCTCACTTTCACATGGCCTATCTCTGACTCCTCCCTTCCCTTCCTCAACATCTCTGTTTCCATTTCTGGAGATTGGCCGCTAATATCCACTATAAACCCACTGGCTGCCAGAGGTACCAGGACTATACATCCTCACACTCTGCTTTCTGTAAAGAATCCATCCCATTCTCTCAGTTCCTCTGTCTCTGTCACATATGTTCAGATGAGGCCAACTTTGACAAGGGAGTCTCTAAAACGTCCAACTTCTTCCTCAGCCGAGGATTTCCCAGCACTGTTGTCAACAGGGCCCTTGAAATGGGTCAGACCCATCTCCTGCACTTCTGCTCTCACCCCCTCTCTTCCCTCCTCCTACAGCAATCTGGTTCCTCTTGTCCTTACCTACCATTCCACCTGCATCCACACCCAGAAGATCATCAGACATCATTTCCACCACCTCCAATGAGATGCTAGACACAGACACATATTCCCCACCCCTCCCTTGTCCGCCTTCCACAGAGACCATTCCCTCTGGAACACCGTAGTCCACACTTCCTTCACTCCGAACACCGCAACCAGCGAAGATGCAACACCTGCCCATTTACCTCCTCCCTCCCCAGAATCCAAGGACCCAAACATACCTTGCAGGTGAAGCAACACAAATGAACCATAGACTGGGTGATTGGTTCGCATAACATCTATGTTCTGCTCGTAAAAAACACCCTGAGCTTCCAGTTGCCTGCCACTTCAACACACCTCCCTGTTCCCTGGCCAACATCTCTGTCTCTGACTTGCTAGATTGTTCCAGCTAAGCTCAACGCAGGCTAGAAGAATAACACCTCACTTTCGGCTTGGGGACCCTGCAGCCCTCCGGACTCAATATTGAGTTCAATAATTTTAGGGCCTAAACTCTCCCATGTCCTAGACCCATACCCAACACACCAGGCCTTGTTGTCACATAGCCTGCCATTACACACTGCTTATTGTTAGTCATAAACAGTCTCCATTAACAGCTATTCACCCTCCTAACCAGATCATTATCAACTCCTTTGTCTGTCCAAATTTCTTTCTCTCTCTCTGGGCTCTATCCTATTGTTTACTCCCCACCCCACCCTCCTCTCTCTTTTCTCCATATAAACCGACATTTCCCAGCTACTATCAATTTTGAGGAAGGGTCACCGGACCCGAAATGTTAACTCTTGATTTTTTTTTTCACAGATGCTGCCAGACCTGCTGAGCTTTTCCAGCAACTTCTGTTTTTGTTCCTGATTTACAGCATCCACAGTTCTTTTGGTTTTTAAACAGTTTTCAGTGTCCACTAATAAGAAATGAAATTGCTGGAGAAACTCATCTGTGGACTCAAGTGCTGAAGAAGAATCGTATTGGACTTGAAATGTTAACTCTATTTCTGTTTGAACAGATGCTGCCAGACTGTGAGTTCCACCATTTCTCAGCTGCTTTCAGTTCTGGATGAAGAGTCACTGGACTTAAGACCATAAGACATAGGAGCAGAAATTAGGTCATTTGGCCCATCGAGTCTGCTCCGCCATTCAATCATGGCTGATAAGTTCCTCAATCCCATTCTCCTGCTTTCTCCCCGTAACCCTTGATCCCCTTAATAATCAAGAACCTGTCTATCTCAGTCTTAAATGTACTCAATGACCTGGCCTCCACAGCCTTCTGTGGCAGTGAATTCCATCGATTCACCACTCTCTGGCTGAAGAAGTTTCTCCTTATCTCCGTTCTAAAACGTCTTCCCTTTACTTTAAGGCTGTGGCCTCATGTCCTAGACACTCCTACCAATGGAAACATCTTCCCAACATCCACTCTGTCCAGGCTATTCAGTATTCTGTAAGTTTCAATTAGATTCCCCCCTCATCCTTCTAAACTCCAATGAGTATAGTCCCAGAGTCCTCAAACGTTCCTCATATGTTAAGCTTTCCATTCCTGGGACTATTCTCGTGAACCTCCTCTGAACCCGATCCAGGGCCAGTACATCCTTCCTGAGATATGGGGCCCAAAACTGCACACAATACTCCAAATGTGGCCTGACCAGAGCCTTATGAAGCCCCAGTAGTACATCCCTGCTTTTATATTCAAGTCGTCTCAAAATAAATGCCAACGTTGCATTTGCCTTCCTAACTACTGACTCAACCTGCAAGTTTACCTTGAGAGAATCCTGGACAAGAACTCCCAAGTCTCTTTGCACTTCAGACTTCTGAATTTTCTCTCCATTTAGAAAATAGTCCATGCTTTTATTCTTCTTACCAAAGTGCATGACCTCACACTTTCCCACGTTGTACGCCATCTGCCACTTCTTTGCCCACTCTCCTAACCCGTCCAAATCCTGCAGCCTCCCCACCTCCTCAATACTACCTGTCCCTCTATCTATCTTTGTATTGTCTGCAAACTTAGCCAGAATGCCCACAGTTCCTTCATCCAGACCATTAATATATAAAGTGAAAAGTTGTGGTCCCAACACTGACCCTTGTGGAACACCACTTGTCACCAGCTGCCATCCTGAGAAAGACCCTTTTATCCCCACTCTCTGCTTTCTGCCAGACAGCCAATCTTCTATCCATGCTAGCACCTTGCCTCTAACACCATGGGCCCTTATCTTACTCAGCAGCCTCCTGTGTGGCACCTTGTCAAAGGCCTTCTTGAAGTCCAGGTAGATAACATCCATTGGCTCTCCTTGGTCGACGCTGCTTGTTACTTCCTCAAAGAATTCTAGCAGATTTGTCAGGCATGACCTCCCCTTGATGAAACCATGCTGACTTTGCCCTACATTACCATACACTTCCAAATATTCAGAAATCGCATCCTTTACAATGGACAGTAAAATCTTACCCATGACTGAGGTTAGGCTAATCGGCCTGTAATTTTCCATCTTTTGCCTTACTCCCGTTTTAAACAGGGGTGTCACGTTAGCGATTTTCCAGTCCTCTGGGACCCTCCCTGACTCTAGTGATGTCTGAAAGATCACCATTAACACTTCCACTATCTCTTCAGCTATCTCCTTTAGAACTCTGGGGTGTAGTCCATCTGGTCCAGGTTATTTATCCACCTTCAGGCCAATCAGATTTACTAGCACTTTTCCCTTGGTGATGGCCACCATAGTCAGCTCTGCACCCTGACTCTCTTGAATTTTTGGGAGATTACTCATGTTTTCCATCATGAAGACTGACACGAAGTAATTATTCAGTTCCTAAGCCATTTTCTTCTTCCCCCAACCTATCTCTCCACTGTCATTTTCCAGTGGTCCAATGTCCACTTTTGCCTCTCTTTTGCCCTTTATATATCTAAAGAAACTGTTACAGTCTTCATTTATATTACTGGCTAGCTTACCCTCATATTTAATCTTCTCCCTCCTTATTTCTTTTTTTGTTGCCTTCTGTTGGTCTTTGTAAGCTTCCCAGTCCTCTGGTTTCCCACTGCCCTTCGCCACATTATATGCCTTCTCTTTTGCTTTTGTGCTATCCCTGACTTCCTTAGTCAGCCATGGTTGCCTCGTCCTCCCTGTACCATGCTTCTTTTTTCTAGGGATGAATTTTTACTGTGTCTCCTGAATTACTCCCAGAAACTCCTGCCATTGCTGTTCCACTGTCTTTCCTGCTAGGCTCCTCTTCCAGTCAATTCTGCCCAGCTCCTCCCTCATATCTCTGTAGTCACCTTTATTCAGCTGTAATACCATTACCTCTGATTCTGTCTTCTCCCTCTCAAATTGCAGAGTAAATTCTATCATCTTATGATCACTGCCTCCTAAGGGGTCCTTTACCTTAGGCTCCCTTATCAAGACTTGATAGGTTAACATGGCTGACGTTTCGGGCCTAGACCCTTCATCAGAAAAGCGGTTTAGGCCCGAAACGTCAGCCTCTCTGCTCCTATGATGCTGCTTGGCCTGCTGTGTTCATCCAGCCCTGCACCTTGTTGTCTCGGATTCACCAGCATCTGCAGTTCCTACTATCTTTGATAGGTTAACATCTGTTCTTCTGTCCACAGATCCTGCCAAACCTGCTGAGTTTCTCCAGTACTTTTTGTTTTTATTTACTCCAGAAGATTCTGTTTTTATTTCAGATCTCCAGCATCTGCACTATTTTGCCATCATTTTGATGTCCACTAATCTGGTGAGTTCTTCAAATGAATCAAAGCAAATTTGTAAGAATTGACTTTCTTTATGGAAAACATGCTGGGAGTTCTCAGTAAGGCCCTGTCTACCGAAATAGCCATACAGGATGTCTCTAATGATACCTTCAAGCATTTAACCTATCAGCTAATGAGCCTGCAATTATCCAGTTCTGCTTGTTGGCATCCTTTCAGTTTAAATAGCTGCAATAAATCACTGGAATATTTTATGTGAGAACTGCTCAGTAGGTTGATTCACTTGTATAACAATGGGGAATAGATAATACGCTGATGTTGAGGCTCATGATTAGATTGTCATAGCTAGCAGTGAAAAACAAAGATTTTGCTTGGATCACATGAGATTGGTGAAAAAGTAACAGATCTTTAACGGGCTCAGTCTTCGAAATAGTACCATAATCATCTGTCAAAGTCTACTACTTCACTTGCTTCCTGCAGCATCAGCTGTGTCACCATCAGACTTCCTGGTATCCTTCAGAACATCTACAACTAGCTCTTCAGAAATCGGGAGGGGGAAAGGAGCTGGGAAATAAATAGAGGAGGGGTGGGGCTGGGGAAAGGTAAGTGGGATGGTGATAGGTGAATCCAGGTAGGAAGTGGTGGGGTTTTGTCAGTGTGATGGGTAGGGTGGATAGGTGGGAGAGAAGATGGACAGGTTGTGGTATCATTGTGACACTGGAGGATGCCCAGGATGGACATGTCACCCAGGGAGTGGGAGGGAGAGTTAAAATGCTTGGCGACCGAAAGGTGTTGTTTGTCATGAGCAGAGCACAGATGCTCCATGAAACGGTCCCCGAGTCTGCATTTGGCCTTCCCGATGTAGAGGAGGCCACATTGGGAGTAACAGATACAGTAGACCAAGTTGGAGGAGGTATAGGTGAACCCCTGTCAGATACGAAAGGTTGGCTTTGGGCCTTGGATGGAGGTGAGGGGGGAGGTGTAAGGAGCAGGTGTAGCAGTCCCTGTTGTTGCTGGGAAAGATGCCTGGTGTGGTGGGCTTCATGGGGAGTGTGGAGCAGACGAGGGAGTTGCGGAGTGAGTGGTCTCTATGACAGCCAGATTGGTGTAGGGAAGGAAATATATCTTTGGTCGTGGGCTCAGGTTGTAGGTGGTGGAAGTGGCGAAGGATGATATGCTGGGCGTGGAGGTTGGTGTGGTGGTATGTGAGGACCAGGGGGATTCTGTCTTTATTTTTGTTGGGGGAGGTGGTTTGAGGGCAGAAGTGTGGGAAAAGCAAGAGATGCAGTTGAGGGCATTTGAAATCTCCAGAGGTAGGATTTTGCAGTCCTTGAAATAGGAGGACATCTGGGATGTCTGTAAGTGGAATGCTCCATCTTGGGAGCAGATGCAGCAGAGGCGGAGGAATTGGGAGTAAGAGATCGCATTCTTGCAGGAGGGTGGGTGAAAGGAGGTGTAATCAGATAGCTATGGCAGTTTGTCGGCTTGAAAGAGATGTCGATGTTGAGGCAGTTACCAGAGATGGAGACGGAGAGGCCCAGGAAGGGGAGGGAGGTATTGGAGGTGGTCCTGGTGAATTTGAGGTCAGGGTGAATGGTGTTAGTAAAGTTGATGAACTGTTCAAGCTCCTTGTGGGAGCATGAGGCAGCGCTGATACAGTCACCAATGTAGTGGAGGAAGAGGTGGGGGATGGTGCCAGTGTAACAGCAGAAAAGGGACTATTCCATGTATCCTATGAAGAGGCAGGCATAGCCTGGACCCATGCATGAGCCCATGGGCAACCCCTTAGTTTGTAGGAAGTGGGAGGAGTTAAAGGAGAAGTTGTTCAGGGTAAGGACAAGTTCTGTTAAGCAGATGATAGTGTTGGTGGAGGGGTCTGGTTGAGCCTTTGGGAGAGGAAGAAGCAAAAGGCTTTTAGGCCATCTGCGTATCAACCTCTGCCACCTACAATCCGCTCCTATGACCAAAGAGATTTCTCTCCCCACTCCTATCTGCCTTTCATAGGGACCGCTCACTCCATGACTCCCTCGTTCGCTCCACACTCCCCACTAACCACACCACACGCAGCACCTTTCCCTGCAACCACAGGAAGTGTGACACCTGCCCCTACACCTCCCCCCTCACCTCCATCCAAGGCTCAAAGAAAACCTTTCATATCTGACAGGGGTTCACCTGTACATCCTCCAACTTGGTCTACTGTATCCGTTGCTCCTGATGTGACCTCCTCTATATCAGTGAGACCAAGCGCAGACTCGGGACTGTTTCGTGGAGCATCTGCACTCTGTATGCGACAAACGAAAACACCGTCCGGTCACCAAGCATTTTAACACCCCCCTCCCACTCCCTGGGTGACATGTCCATCCTGGGCCTTCACCTTGTATTCCGCCTTGGGAGCCTACAGCCTGATGGTCTTAACATAGAATTCACCAGTTTTAAAATCTCCCCAACCCTAGCCTCCTCCCACATCCAAACATCCCTCTCAGCCTCGCCTCCTTGACCTGACACAACCTGTCCATCTTCTTCCCCATCTATCTGCCCTACCCTTCCCACTGACCAATCCCCAATACCCCCTACCTGCATCCAACCTATCACCACGCCACCTACCTTTCCCCAGACCCACCCATCCTCCCTCCCGCCTCCTTGACCCAACACGACCTGTCCATCTTCTCTCCCACCTATCCGTTCTATCCATCCGACTGACCGATCCCCACCACTCTCTACCTGCATTCATCTATTACCATCCCAACTACCTCTCCCCAGCCCAGCCCCACCCCTCCTCTCTCTATTTATTTCTGAACTCCCTTTCCCCTCCCCATTTCTGAAGAAAGGTCCCGACTCAAAACGTCAACTTTCCTGCTCTCCTGATGCTGCCTGGCCTGCTGTGTTCCTTCAACTTCATACTGTGTTGTCTCTGACTCCAGCATCTGTAGTTCTTGCTTCTACAACTAGTTCTTTTCCTTTTTGCAATGTTGTGAAATAATCACAATTAGCAAGATGGTGCAGGCTACTTTCTGCCATGCACCTATGCATTTCTGACACTGGAGTTTTCCTTTAACCATCCTAATATGTTGTTCAGTTTTTAGTTTTTTCTTTACATGTACCCTATTGCTGCACTTTTCTTTAACACTGTTAGACCTCTCAATACGGAATATGAGACTAGTGTGTTTCCCAAGTTCCTTAATCATCTTTGTTAAATATGTGGGGTAAGATAAAGATTATCTAGAAAGAGGGCATTAATTAGATGATTGCTTGACTATATATTAGACGGTAAAGGTAGTCGAGGTCTCGGTAATAGTGATCTTAAATAGCACTATAAAGATCTTTCAGATAATACTCAATAAATCATTAAGACTGCTATTCACTATCTCAATGAATTTGGGCATTAAACACACCTCCATCCTCATTTTCAAAGAAAACTATATGGAGTTTTGAAGGTTTTTTTTGTAAACTTTTACCAGAGAGTCTGTCATTTGCACAAGATTGTTACCCAATGGATATGGTGTATCGCCTGAACTACCAAGGATCAATACTCTTTGAATTGATGGTTGAGAACTTTTAAAAAAAATTGTAGAGAAACAATTATTGACATCAGTAGGGGCTGTAGATTTCAGAACTATATATTTGCAATTTTTCAATCTGTGGATAAATCGAAAACTGAGTAAGCTGACTTAGGTCTCCTTCTTTATCACCTGACTGTCAGAAATTTAATAATTCTTGCCCCTTCCCTTGCTGTTGAAAAGGACTAAACACTGGATTAATCAAATATAAAAGTCCAGCGATGACTCCTCACATATCCCAAATTCTTGTGTCTATAATCACAGCTGACTTTCCCAATTAAGGAACTTAAGATATTCATAAAATATACAGGGTGAAAATGTTCACATCTGAGGCATGTGATGACAGATGGGACAATAGTCCCAATTACTACAGTCGAGCTCAGATTCAATGATGTCACGGATCAGTTTATACAATTATTTTTCTCAGTATTGAACTTATAATACCTTGTTATAAAATTATGTATTTGGCCAATATTTGTGAACTTACGTTTAGATCGTAAAGGATGTCATATATCCCACATTACTGTAGTTGTGATTGTCATAAATGTTGTAATAGCTAAAAGTCAAGATTTTTGTCACAGGCTAGAAATGGGAAGAATCCTACTGAAGTTGATCCATGGGCTATCAATAGAAACAAATCTTGAAGTCTTTATTTAGCCTACAGAATTTCAAAGATGCATTTTAATTCTGCTAGTAACGTTTAAGTTTCAGCAGGGTTCCAGTGTGCTAAACCTTCTATATTTCTCTGCCCTAGGGTTTGCCTAATCATGCAAAGTGCCTTGGCCACAATGAGAATTGAACTCCATGATGTTGACGTTTACTTGATCTACACGCCAACTCTCTAGTCAACTGAGCTAACTGGCACCTCTCCAGTGTGCTAGGAAACACAGTAGTCATTATTTAGTGACAAGAAAGAACTTACTGTTGGACACGTATTTTGACTGTTGGGGTACATTAATATAGGTGGTCCAAGATAGTCTCTGTGCTAATGGATGCAAATCCTCACTGCAACATTTAATCGCATTTCAATAACATAGTCTTATGGCACATAATCAAAAACAATGGTCTGGGAAGTGCCTGCCATTTCTTGAGCCAATACCAACCCAAACTGTTTGGGGATTGCCATAATCTGTTCATCAATATTATGTATAGTCTTAAAACAAATATACATAAACAAATTGAACACTCTAACAGTACTACAAAATGAATATACACCAGGGAATCTATTGATGATGTTGTCAAGCTGCATATATTTCATTGTTTCACTGAGGAGCTTTTAATTAGCCATTTATTTCTGATTTAATTTATGAAAAAAATATAGATAGGAAATGTCTAGAGTGGCAGTATACATTCACAGCTTTCTTGTTTCCTTCTCCGTCATGGGTAAAATAATTATCAGTCTGAAAGCAGAACAGCCTGACTACCTGTCTGCCAATCTGAAAATTAATGGATGAGAGCACCCTGACTGTCACATGAGATTATCTGCCACTGTTTGGTGAGGTCTTACAATCCTCAACCGGACCACTAGATGGAGCTCCAATCTATGTCAATATATTTCATAGAATCAAAGAATCCCTGTAGTGTGGAAGCAGGCCATTTGGTCCATCGAGGCTGCATCGATCCTCTGAAGAGCATCCTACCCAGACCCAACTCCACCACCCAATCCCCATAACCCTGTATTTCCCATGGCCAATTCACCTAACCTGCACATCTTTGGACTGTGGAAGGAAACTGGAGCACCTGGAGGAAACCCACGCAGGAGAGAAATGTGCAAACTGCACACAGACAGTTGCCCAAGGCTGGAATCAAACTCAGGTCTCTGGCACTGTGAGGCAGCTGTGTTAACCACAGAGCCACCATGCCACCCACTGAATCCAATCATGAAATAACAACAGTCTGAAGTCAAAGAGTCCCCCACTCTCCCCTGCCCACCAAGTTAATGCCAATGGAATTGTATTAGTTACTCCTGTGGCTGCTATCAGTGAGAAATGGGACTTGTAAAATAAAAGTTTCTGATTATTCACAATACAAATTTTCAGGAAATGAAACAAATAATAAACATTAGCCAGCCGAGAATAAATATCTTTCAATGATTGCTCCTATTATTACAGATTTCTTCCTTTGGTTGCCTCCTGCATTTATTCTCTCATATTTTTCTGAACTTACCCAGAGAAACTTATGTCAGACTTTCCTTCAGGGTTGTTTATTCGACCTTCCTGAAAAGCCCAGTGAGGCACTTCATGATTTCTGTGAATCTAGTCTTCACATAGTTTAAGACAGTATTTTTGCCGTATGTTGTCAATACTAATCTGCAGTAATTAATCAAACAGCCAGTTAAAAGAACCTCTCAGTGCTTACTCTGTCAGACCCCTTCAGAACATTGTATATTTGAGTGAGATCACTCTTCTGAACACCTGTGATTATGGGCCTAATTTATTCTGTCTCACATTGTAGGATGATCCTCACATTCTAGGGCACAACCCAGTGAACACTTGGTGAGAATTTCCTGAACTGTATGATGCTGTTCAACACTCGTTAACTAAATCATTAGGGAGCCAACTATTGTTATTTACTTGTCACTGATACTTCACAGCTGTTAGTTCACAGTTAACTAATGACCACATTGTGGGAACATCAGCGTTATAACACCTTGCATTCGTATATTACCTTTATATATCTCTCTGAAACATAATGTGTTTCACATATGATGAAGTATTGAAAATTAAAGTGACTGTTCTACAGGCAAGTGCAACAGCCATCCTGTATATCATAGGAGCCTCCCATAGCAATGAGATCACACATCACTTGATGGTGTAAGTTAAGGATGAATGTTGACTGAGGAAACTATTCTTTTTTTAAGCAGTGAAAGATATTTTGGCAATCACTTGAACAAGCAGATTCAGTTTTTATCATCAAATATTAATGTTGGTTATAGAAGGAAGTCAGGATAAAGTTGTTGCAGCAACAATCAAGAAGAGCACAGTGAAAATTCAAAGGTATTTGGATAAGTACATGAAAAAGAAATGTTTGGAAGGATATGGGCCAGGCACAGGCAGGTGGGGCTAGTTTAGTTTGGGATTATGGCCAGCATGGACTGGTTGGGCTAAAAGGCCTGTTTCTGTGCTGTATGACTCTATGAGCGGGTAAAATGCTAAATCATAGAAGCAGACGGGCAGGAGGTTCTGTCCACCGCTGGATCTTCCAGGCTGCAGTCTCTTGTACATTTACAAGCCACCTATCAGCACTTAACTCTGTGCAACCCAGAACCTTCACTGCTCATCACTCCAATTCACCCCCCAGAGATCTTGAACCAGACAAAAAAAGGATGCCTCCCTAAAGCTTCTGAAGGCTGGCCAGGAAAGAAGGATAGTCTTTTTTCCCAAAAAAATTTAAATTGGGCCTAAGGGGCAACTTTTTCATGCAGAAGGTGGTGTGTGTGGAATGAGCTGCCAGAGGAAGTGGTGGAGGCTGGTACAATTGTAACATTTAAAAGGCATCTGGGTGGGTATATGATTAGAAAGGGTTTAGAGGGATATAGGCCAAATGCTGGAGAATGGGACTAGATTTAGTTCGGATATCTGGTTGGCATGGATGAGTTGGACTGAAGTTGTTTCCTTGCCGTATATCTCTATGACTCTAAGAGGCCATCTCACCTAAGAAAGGCAGTCTGCATACAGATGGTTGTGGAGATCAGTGCCAATGGCAGCACAAGAGAATTTGGCTCCAGTGCTGCAAAGTGATATGTTGCTGTCTGTAGGGATGAGCCACTGTCCACACAAAACCTCATGCTTGTATCAGTGTGAGTTAGCAGTGTCAAGTTGCCACTGTAGAGGACATTCACACATAAGATTAGATTTCAGACATTTCCATCGGATATCCTGTGTGAAATCAGTGTCAGTCACTTCATTGCAGCTGTAATGTAGCAAAATGGTACTGTGTCTCACACATCGGGCAGGCTTTTGACTTTAGGCATAAATAAAATGGAACAAGCAGCAACACCTGCACTGTCAGGTCACTGACCTTTCATCATAGCTGGTAAAATGTACGCGACTGATAGCTTTTTGCCAAAGGCTTGCATGGAATAAATACACAACCAGAAAAAAGAAAGACCTTTTCATATTGAATCCCCTTTTGAACTCAGCTCTGCTTGCCTGCCCTAGTCAGGTCTGCTATGTCACTGTCCCACTTGGCAAGTTAGTTGGCCTAGTCAGGCTTTACACTTAACACTGAAAGCTTTCAACAGTAAGAAACCATTGTAGACCACTGACATGTTTCCAGGGCTGATCAAAACGGAGAGAATTCATTCCCATCACTCTAAGCGTTTGTGCAGAGAAACAGCTTTTTTTGAACTAACCAAATTAGTGAAGACATTTGTAGTCACCAGAGTTTAGGCAAAAATGTATATGCTGCTAGTCCCATGCCTAATATATATAGTTGGGTTTGTGAATGGACAACATTCCCATTTTTACCTCACACGATTACGTAATTCCAGTGAATGTAATTCCAGTGAACTATGAATGTATTAATTATTCAGTCATGAGATGTGGGTGTCACTGGTTGGGCCAACATTTATTGTCCATCACTAGTTGCCCTTGAGAAAGTCATAGTGAGCTGCCTTCATGAACCACTGCAGTCCATTCGGTGAAGGTACGCCCATAAGGCTGTTAGGGAGGAGTTCCAAGATTTTGACCCAGCAACACTGAATGTATGGTGATATATTTCCAAGTCAGGATGATAAGTGACTTGGAAGAGAACTTGCAGGTGATGGTATACCATGTAACTGCTGCTTTTGTCCATCTGGATGGAACTGGCCATGGATCTGGAAGGAGGTATTGAAGGAATCTTGATTAGTTTCTGTATTACAAGTTACAGATGAGTGTTGTTGGAGCTGTACTCATCCAGTCATGTGGGAAGCATTTCATTATACTTCTGACTTCTGCCTTGTAGGTGCTGTACAGGTTTTGGGGAGTCAGGGGATGAGTTACTCGCTGCAGAATTGCTTGTCTCTGACCATTGTCAGGTCAATGTCAGCATTGTGACTGTGCTAGAACAGGTTGACCAAGGGTGCTGCAAGTTCTGGAGCACAAGTCACATGACTATTGCCAGATTTGTCATGGCTCAGAGCCTTTGCAGTATTCAGCATCTCTGGCTTTTCTTGATATCATGTGGAGTGAATCAAACTAGCTGAAGGCATGTTTCTGCGATGCTGGTAATCTCTGGAGAAGGCTATGAGTTATCCATTTGGCACTTTTTGCTGAAGTCTGTTGCAAGTGCTTCAGCCTTTTTTGTACATTCGTGTGCTGGGCTCTCCCATTATTGAAGATGGGGATATTTATGGGGTCTCTTCGTCCAGTGAGCTGTTACTTGTCCACCATCAGAATGGCTTCCACCAATTGCAGAGAGGAAACAAGACATGCTCGAAAGATTCTGGGAACTCAATAGCAAATGTTTAACCAATTCTCTGGAAACAGAAGTTTTCCTCACACTCAATTAAGTTCGCTGCCTGCCCAGAGAGCTCTGGCCAGGCCCAGAAAATTCTGCCCTATGTGTCCATCACTGGGAATGATTGATATTGATACAGTTTGCTCGAGTTATTTTAATATTACCTTTTTCACATTATTGTTCATGAATCCAGCAAAAACAAAATCTTTTCGGAATGTTAAGCTTTTTTTTGCCAAGTTGAATGCTTGTCATATTGTTTTGATTCATTACCTCATTGTTTGCTCTGTTGGCCAAATTCAAAACATAGCTCATATCTTGGGATTTTAAATGGTAGCAACCTTCATTGGTTTACCAATACACTAGTCCTTAGCTTTGGTATTTTGGCCCTCAAAATTTAACAACTCAAGTCAAGCGAAGAATTTACCCTTATTTCATAACATCTTTGTCAGGTAGTGTCAGCAACATTAGCTACGTATAATTTACTATACATTTTGAGTGTAAACTATACATTAGTTCTTCCTAAATTATGAATGAACATACAAACAAGGCAAGACACTCTGGTCCATCCAGCCTTTTCTATACTATTTTGGATACTGTTTGTATCCTCATGTTTACTCTTCACCCCAGCCCACCCGAAACCATGCTATCTCTTGGGAGATGCAACAATTGGTGAGAATGCAGTTACAAACTTATTGTCGCTTCCTTCACTACTAGAAATCAGTTGCAGACTCCTACATACGAAAATATGTTCATTTTTGAGCTACAAGGGATCAGCTCTCTCCTTACCACCTGAAATGCTGGTCTCTAACTTCATTAATGATCTTGAAGCCCTCACCAACCAATGCCAATACAAATATACAAGAAAGAAGAGAATAGAATGATACAGAGGTAAGGTGGAATGGGATAATTAGATTGGGAAGACACTGGTATGTAAAGTGTTAATGTTGACATTGACCAATGGATTGAATGGTACATTTCTCTCTGGTAGATTCTTTGCAATTCTATGGTTATCTATAAAGAGACATAGTTGGGTGAAATTGTCAAACTGAGTGAATTCTAGAATTCACAAATTAAACTAAAATGGATCAATTTGCATTTAGATTTAATTAATGTATAGTTCTAACAGAGTATAGCATTACAGATTCCTTGAAATGCAAATTAGGGAAATGGTAACAACGTTCAGATATCAAGGCAGCAGCAAAATATGAGCATATTTGAACTGAATGTATGTGAACTTTAATATGTTTCTTACTATTAAACAACTTCTCAGTAGAAAGAGGTTACTTGCCTTATAGGATTGTCTTCATTCTTTGAATAATATGCACCCTCAACACACAGCAGGAGCAGATTCTAGACAACAAGGTGCAGGGCTGGATGATCTACTTTCTTTTGATTTGGGGAAGCTATGTGCATACTTATGCTATGGATAACAGCAGTTGTAGGTTCTCCCAAAATAAATGATGCTCAGGCTAAAGTTTACTGAACAAAATTGGCTCCTTTGCCAGCAAGGTTACTACTGTAGCTGAAAACAAACTGAATAAACATGGAGCCAGTGTGGCTAGTTTGTTGCTGTGAAATTTCTTTGAATAATTAAAATTATTGAAACATTATTTTAATGTCTAAAAAGCATTGTAGCTTCCAGTAGAGTTGCCTATGTATGTGTTCTTGCCAAATGAGTCTTTACTTTCAGGATTTTTGCCTTGTTACAATAGTGCTGCCAGCAATTTCTGTATGATCATATGCCAGATAAATGTGAAATGGATTATATCAGTAATAAGTTCTGAGATGGAGCATCATTGAGAGAAGAATATAAGGTTAATGATCTTGGCAACATCAGAGTACCAAATTGCACTAGTTGAAAATTGCATAGGCAATAGCGGAATTTCCTAAATGCAAAAATATGTAAATGTAATGAATAATGCACATTTACAGGTTAAAACAAAATCACTGTCTCATATTTCAAAAGTACTTTACGCATCAATAATTTAATGCTGATTTTTCCTGACCAGGAGCCAGAAGATTTTAAGCATCTAACAATCTATAAATGCCCCTCCACCAAACTTCAGAAAAAATTTCATTGATCTCCACATCTCCTATTTTATGCTGTTAGATGTCATCTGTTAAACAGATATGTGCAGTCAGCTATCACTGTGTCTGAGCAGAATTATACATATTGTAATACTCATTATTATGAAATGGTTATTCATCTCAACATGAGCAAAGTTTGGAAGGAATTTAAAAAGTTGTCAGACAGCAAATACAAAATACAAAAAGCAAATATGAATATGATGACACATCTATAAAAATTGTTTAATTTTGAATACCATCATCTGAATTAATACCTGTGACGTTCATGGACTTAAAAAGTGACAAAAAATACTGACTTGAAATAGCCACAGGCAGCACCTGACCACAGAGTTTAGCAAAATTTAATGAAAACAATACGGATTAAAAAAGAGATAGTAGGAACTGCAGATGCTGGAGAATCTGAGATAACAAGATGTAAAGCTGGATGAACACAGCAGGCCAAGCTTTTCTGAAGAAGGGTCTAGGCCCGAAACATCAGCCTTCCTGCTCCTCTGATGCTGCTTGGCCTGCTGTGTTCATCCAGCTTTACACCTTGTTATCCCTGGATTAAAAAAGAGACAGTCTGGGCTAAAATTGTCATTTTCACTAAGGGCAACGAAACCAGCCAGCAAGCCTGAGGAGGCATGACAAGGTTGTCACCTCCTATTTTGAATTACACCTTTATGAGTGTCCCAAGAAGAAAAAAAATTCCCTGTGAAAAGCTGATTGAAAAGAAACATCAGGATACTGAGAGCTCAAAGGATACCTGCAATAATGTGGCCATTGATGGTCCAAGACACCAACCAAACAATCGTGGTCTCACCTCAAGAACAACGTAAGTACCTTAAACTATACATCTTTTACTTTCCTTTATACTGAACACTTTCTCCCTTTAAGCCTGTACTTGTGTGTGTATGTATGAGAGCCCTCTTGATTTCACAGGGGCTGTTGCTTGGTATTTTATTATTTTTCAGTAATAAAATTGCTCTTTCTTTTGCTCAATAAAGCCTTATGACTTCTGATTGTTTCTGGTGAAAATAGTTAACTGCAGTCTAATTGAGGAAAGGTGCATTGTATGCTAAAAATAGCGAATTATTCTATCCAACGGAGGTGGTTGAAAAGAGGAGAGCCTATTCATCTCATCTCACCTGAACATAGCAAAGTGACAAAATAACAATCAGGACAAGTTCCATTTTGTTATCGTGGACAACTGATTTCATTTCTAAGATGCTGATACTTTTGTATAAAATTAATGCAGATCGTGGGTGTTTTTATCTACTTTCATTGTTTTGTTTTGCAATCCCAACTTTCTATCTTCAAAATGTACTAATTCACTTAAAGTTAATAGTAAATAGGAAGTGTGATTTAACATAATGAATTTGAACAGGAGATAGCATTAGGATTTTAGGCCTACACTCATTACTGAATAAGAGCTTCCACATCAATGCCACAATCCTGTCTTATTCCAAACTACTTAAATTCATTATGATACATATATTAATTGATTTCAGTCTTGAATACACTCAATAGCTGAGCAAGAGAACATTCTAGGGTAGAGCATTCTAAATCCAATACCTCTTTGAGTGAAGATATTTCTCCTTGGCCAAGTCCTAAATACCAACCCCCTACTCTGAGGTGATGGCCTGTAGTTCTACATTCATGAGGTAAGGGTTACATGCCACCAGCATCTATCTGTTCAGACCCCTCAAGAGTTTTTCTATGTTTCAATGTTTCATTCTGTTAAACACAGGGTGTATAGGCCTAATCTATTTAATTTCTTTTCAGTAGTCAATCCCATTATCCTAGGACATGTTGTAATGTAACACACTGCAGAGGTATATGCAAATTCCATAGTTAACATGCATAACACATTTTACTATATAAACAGTGAAATTTTGCTCTGAAGGTTCCAGAGACAAGAAAAATGCTGATTTTAAATCATATCTCAATGAAATCAAACCACTAGGAGCAACAAATCATTTGCCCTGAGGAGATTCAGGTGCATTTTGTCTTTGGGAGGCCACAGAAGTTTATCCAGACTGTAACCAGAACATCCTTGAAGTTGAAAACAATACCAGTAATGCCTCAGTATGAGCATGGTATTGAATGCATTGGCATGGATCAGTGCTAATGAGGTTTCGGCACTGATTAATACTGGCAGGTATTCAGCAATACCCACCTGGAAATGGACTGATACATTTAGTTTGATAATATCCAATTTTGTTTTCACCATTTCTCAGGTTTGTCTTGAATAACACAAGACTCATGGTTTAGCTGATCTTAATGAATGCATTTTGAGAATAATGAGGTAAACTTTACAAGCAGTAGTGTCATGATTTGGAGATTAATATTTTGGGATTAAACCATTGTGTACATTACAATAATACATTCCACTAGTGTAAATCTGATGGACTGAGATGCCTGCACACTCATAGATATAAGTCCCAATTTAAATCATGAGGCTGGGTCCTTAATTAGGGCAGACAGTTTACAACTGTAAGGGAGTCTGTTCTGATCAAACAACGGAAATCATAGAAGTCTACAGTCACCTCATTAGACTTGATCACTTGGTCCAATTGTAATTGTTATGCCATTCCTAAAGGAGCAAAAAAAGAATTATTAAAGTAGTCAATCTCAGAGGAATTGATTATCTTTTATCTTAGAAAGTTTTAAGGCCATTTCTTTGACCTTAACAAAATCCCTTGATATGGGAGGTTGATTGGAAATTCAAGCCTACCCATGGACCAGAACTCTGAAAGCTTCTTGCATGGGAGAATAGATACAGATTATGCCTTCAAATCCCAAGGACTGGTTGACCTAACACTCGAGAAACCAACACCAGCTTTCCAATCAAACTATTCTTGTGATGAATTTGTATAATTACTTAACATTGGTAATTGTACAAATAGACTAACCAAAGCTGTTCACATGTCAACAATCCAAGCAATTATTCCTTAAGAAATCTCTCGCATCTATGGTCTCTGACATTGGTCATCGCTGTCAGTCATCGCTTTGTAATCTTTGCTACTTGTTTTCTTCAGTTGCTTTGTCCATTAATGATTAGTAACTCAACTAATAGGTAATCCTATATCCATTAAGAATTCTGACAATCAATTTAAGTTGTGATTTATAATCAATAAATAGTACATAACATCTAGTTTAGTTTCCAATAATATGGCAAGAAATACTAGCATAATACAAAATCTAGCTAATTTACCATAACTTGTAGAGAGAATTCCCATTACCATTCAGTTGTGTGAGATTGAATTCCTCAGAAACGTCAAATTAATGTTTGCTTTCATGTTCTGCTTAACAAAAATTGTTTTGTAACAAGAACAATATTGTTCCAAATTACCACACATAAAATCCCTTAAAAAAAGTTCAGCAATAATGAAAATGAACATGAATTTACTATTTTGAATATAAAACAACTGCAAAGTTTAATATATGTGAAGAAAATTACAAATGCTGTACAATGGCAAGTAGACATTAAAAAGTTGTAAATATTCACAAAACAGAAATTTCACAGTTCATTTTATTTTTTTCAGGTGGATTGTAGAATGCCTGGGAAGATCATTCCATCACCCCCACATCTTTGTATCTAGAATTCTATTAACAATCATAAGTTTTTGTTAAAGGCTTTGTTCTACAAAGAGTTTGTATTATTATTCAACACATCAAAACATAAAAAGAAATAAGAAGCAATAAAGACTGCCTATTAACATTGCCATAAAAAAGTGAATAAACAGCATGTTGTGATCTGCAATGCTGCAATGCATACTTCATATGAACCTAGTACTATGTACCATATATTATATCACATGATGCAATCATGAGTCAATTACAACACAATGATTACATTGTATGATTTTATATTCTCCACTCTGTAAATGGTTTAATGACTTTACATGTTCACAATTATGAGCCAGGATTATTAACTAATCAAAATAATGCTTTTCCAATCATGGTACCAAACCAATATAAATGCATCTGCAGATGAAATGGTTATCAGTAGGTTTCCTGCCCTGCAGCATTTCCTGGTTAATTCCAATATTTTAAGAAGATCCCTGAAACCAGAATATAATTACCAATACACTATTATTGTGTTTTATTTTTCGTTCATTGTTTATTTCTCAAAATTTAATAATGACTCTAACTCATTACTGTGCTTGTTTTCTGGCAATGAATGTTGTTTTCTTTCCAATTAGTGTTATTGATGTTTGTCCGGAGGGCATCTCCCAAACCATCCACAACCTCATCACCTCAGGTGACCTCCCACCCACGGCCTCCAACCTCATCGTTCCCCAACCTCGCACTGCCCGCTTCTATCTCCTTCCCAAAATCCACAAACCTGAATGCCCTGGTCGACCCATTGTCTCCGCCTGCTCCTGCCCCACCGAACTGATCTCCAACTATCTCGACTCCATTTTCTCCCCCTTGGTCCAGGAACTCCCTACCTATGTCCGTGACACCACCCACGCCCTCCACCTCCTCCAGAACTTCCAATTCCCCGGTCCCCAACACCTGATCTTTACCATGGACGTCCAGTCCCTCTACACCTGCATTCCCCATGCAGATGGCCTTAAGGCCCTCCGCTTCTTCCTGTCCCGCAGGCCCGACCAGTCCCCCTCCACTGACACCCTCATCCGCTTAGCCGAACTCGTCCTCACACTCAACAACTTCTCTTTCAATTCCTCCCACTTCCTACAGACAAAGGGGGTAGCCATGGGTACCCGCATGGGCCCAAGCTACGCCTGCCTCTTTGTAGGTTACGTGGAACAATCCCTCTTCCGTACCTACACCGGCCCTAAACCCCACCTCTTCCTCCGTTACATTGATGACTGTATCGGCGCCGCCTCGTGCTCCCACGAGGAGCTCGAACAGTTCATACACTTCACTAACACCTTCCACCCCAACCTTAAGTTTACCTGGACCATCTCTAACACCTCTCTCCCCTTCCTGGACCTCTCTGTCTCCATATCGGGCAACCACCTAGAAACCGATATTCATTTCAAGCCCACCGACTCCCACAGCTACCTAGAATACTCCTCCTCCCACCCACCTTCCTGCAAAAATGCTATCCCCTATTCCCAATTCCTTCGCCTCCGCCGCATCTGCTCCCAGGATGAGGCATTCCACTCCCGTACATCTCAGTTGTCCTCGTTTTTCAAGGACCGTAACTTCCCCTCCTCGGTGGTCGAGAACGCCCTCAACCGTGTCTCCCACATCTCCCGCACCTCATCCCTCACACCCCGTCCACGCAATAAAAACCAAAAAAGAATCCCCCTCGTCCTCACGTACCACCCCACCAACCTCCGGATCCAACGCATCATCCTCCGACACTTCCGCCATCTGCAATCCGACCCCACCACCAAAGACATCTTTCCCTCCCCACCTTTATCTGCTTTCCGGAGGGACAACTCTCTCCGTGACTCCCTCGTCCGCTCCACACTCCCCTCCAGCTCCACCACACCCGGCACTTTTCCCTGCAACCGCAGGAAGTGCTACACCTGCCCCCATACCTCCTCCCTCACCCCCATCCCAGGCCCCAAGAAGACTTTCCACATCAAGCAGATGTTCACCTGCACATCTGCCAATGTGGTATACTGCATCCGCTGTACCCGGTGTGGCTTCCTCTACATCGGGGAAACCAAGCGGAGACTCGGGGACCGCTTTGCAGAACACCTACGCTCGGTTCGCAACAAACAACTGCACCTCCCAGTCGCGAACCATTTCAACTCCCCCTCCCATTCCTCAGACGACATGTCCATCCTGGGCCTCCTGCAGTGCCACAACGATGCCACCCGAAGGTTGCAGGAACAGCAACTCATATTCCGCTTGGGAACCCTGCAGCCCAATGGTATCAATGTGGATTTCACAAGTTTCAAAATCTCCCCTCCCCCTACCGCATCCCAAAACCAGTCCAGCTCGTCCCTGCCTCCCTAACCTGTTCTTCCTCCCACCTATCCCCTCCTCCCACCTCAAGCCGCACCTCCATCTCCTACCGACCAACCTCATCCCGCCCCCTTGACCTGTCCGTCCTCCCTGGACTGACCTATCCCCTTCCTAACTCCCTACCTACACTCACCTTTCCTGGCCCCATCCCCGCCTCTTCGACCTGTTTGTTTCTTCTCCACCTATCCTCTCCTCCATCCCTCTTCTATCCGCCTCCCACTCTCTCCCTATTTATTTCAAAACCCCCTTCCCCTCCCCCTTTTCTGATGAAGGGTCTAGGCCCGAAACGTCAGCCTCTCTGCTCCTATGATGCTGCTTGGCCTGCTGTGTTCATCCAGCCTTGCACCTTGTTGTCTCGTGTTATTGATGCTATTTGTTTTAATACTGTCTACATTTTTGCAGCAGAGATCAATATTAGCTATAACTGTTAACCCTGTGCTGATATTACTGACCTCGTTCTTTCCTCCTGCTCATCGTGGAGCCAATACTAGAGGTGAAGGCCAGAAGTGAGTGACATGAATAAACAAAAATGCTTCGCATCTTTCCAAACTGCAAAGTGCACACCGCATAAAGCACTAAAGTTTTGGAAAGGCTATTCAACACCTTTAAATAGTGTAGACCTTTCTGTTTCAATGGGTAATATAGATTAATATGTTAGACGAGCAATTACCGTTGACAATAAAAGCAAACAAGTTATCCAACATTCCACTATCAGCTATTCAAACAGAACATTTAGCTTTTAAACTGATTGCCATCTACAGTAAACAGGAGGACAAAAATATGTCGTCAGAACATTTTAAGCATTTGTACACAAATATTTTCAACTGTCATTTCCAGCCTGTTTATCATTGGAAGAATTGTGCTACATATGGATTTATTGAAACTTGTTTATTATTACACAATATTATGCTGTTACCTAGACACTGCTAAGAACAAAACTCTTTCCAAGTCAGTTCAATGTAGTTTTTCTGAGTTTGTGTTCATATTGTCCTGTTAAATTTAATATTTTTGTAGTTAAAGATACAGAGTTGAATGTAAACTTTATGACCCTTACCAAGATTTGAATTATCCTAATCCCATCAGGTTCACTAATGCCCTTTAGGGAAGGAAACTGCCATCCTTACCTGGTCTGGCCTACACGTGACTCCAGACCCACAGCAATGCTGTTGACTCTTAACTGCCCCAGGCAATTAGGGATAGGCTATAAATGCTGGTCCAACAAACGACACCCGCACCCCATGAATTAATAAAAAAAATTGTCATTATGTCTTACTCACATCGGTAGCCTTCTTTGTCTTAACTATTTTGTTATTCTACTGCTTTTAAGCTGAATATACTTCATTGTGTGTTAAATTACTCCTAATTTACTGGGAGGTGACAGAATAAGCAACCCCCAACTAAGTTCAAATCAGAAAAAGACTTGTTAATCTTATACTTGTACAGGCAGGTTGTTGATCATTGACAAGCCATCATAATGCATTAATGGAGTCAAGAGGTTTAGATCTGATATCTGTGCAAAACGTCTTCCTGCTTGGCTTTTGATAACCTTGCAGACCAAAGCCATTATGGATCAATTGATCTGCTGGTCAAACAGTAGGGAATAAAAAGGTTGCTAAGTTGGGCACTTTTAGCTGGTTAAAACCATGTGCATCATTTGGTTTCTTGGAGAGAATGGGGTGTGGGAGATGTGGAACGGATATATTCATCAAATGATTCTTAAAAATTATTCATTCATGGGCGTGTTGAGGGTTGGACCAGCACTTATTGCCTATCCTTAGTTGCCCTTGGGAAGGTGCTAGTGTGCTGCCTTCCTGAACCATTTCAGTCCATTTGGTGTAGGTATCCACATGACGCTGTTTCCTGGATTTTGACCTGGCAACACTGAAGGAATGTCAATATTTTCCACATCTGAATGGTGAGTGATTTGGAGGGGAAGTTGCAGATGGTGGCGCTCCTTTATATCTGCTGCCCTTGTTCTTCTAGATGATCGTGGGTGTGGCTGTCTAAAATACCTTGGTGAATTTCAGCAGTACATCTTGTAGATGGTAAACACTGCTGCTACAGAGTGTCGCTGGTGGAGGAAGTGGATGCTAGTGGATGTGCTGCTATTGCAAGTAACTACTTTTTCCTGGATGGTGTCAAGCTTTTTGATTGTTGTTGGAGCATACTCATCCAGGCAAGAGGAGAGTATTCCATCACACTCTTGACTTTTGTTTTATAGATGGTGGAAAGGAGTTAGGGAATCAGCAGGTGAGCTACTCATTGCAGGATTCATAGCTTTTCTGATCTGCCCTTGTAGCAACAGTATTTATATGTCTGATCCAGTTTAGTTTATGGTCAATGTGATCACTTCCCCCCACTAGATGTTGATAGTAGAGGTTTCGGCAATGGTGGTGTCATTGAATATCAAGGGACAATGGTTAGATTGTCTCTTATTGGAAGTGGTCATTGTCCACTACTTGCATGGTGTGAATGTTACTTGACATTTGTTAGCCAAACCTGGGCATTGTCCAGGTCTTGTTGTATCTGCATCTGGACTGCTTCAGTATCTGAGGAGTTTTGAATGATCCTGAACATTGCTCAATCATCAGTGAACATCACCACTTCTGACTTTATGATGGAAGGAAGGACATTGATGAGCAGTTTAAGACAGTTGGGCCTAGAAGACTCCCTTGAGGAATATCTGCCGAAATGTCTTGAAACTGAGATAACTGACCTCTAACTACCACAACACTCTCTTCTATGTTAATTTCAAGTTGGCAGTGGTTACAGGGTAGGAAGTGTTCGGGCTGTGTGCCCATAAGCCCCTGCTAACCTGGCCGGCCACATTCTTCTTTGTCCTTTTTTTTGTTTGTTTCTTCATTTCTCTTTTGTATTAAAGTTCACCTTTTCTTCTTTTCTGTGGCTGTAATGAAGGAAGACAGTTGCAAGGGCCTGCTGCTGTGATGGCAGCGTGGTGGACCCAGATGTCCAATTCTCGTGACCCCAGTGATGTGGTTTTATCAAAGGCTTCATTGTTGGTGAGTCTGGTCTGTTCCTCCTGGTGACAGTGTGGCGGTTTCAGCAATGGCTATAGTGGTGACAGCATGGTGGTTCCAGTTCATTCCTTGTGGCTGTTGTGGCAACGTGGTGGCTTCGGGTGGCGACTGAACTGACAATGACTTGAGTGACTGCTTCAGTGCTGGCGACTTGGAGGGTCCAGTCTATCCCTCCTTGCCATGGCAGTGATGCAGTGGCTTCAATATAGGCTTCAGCAGTGGCAGCATGGTGGGTCCAGTCGGAAATCCTTGCTTTGGTGGCCTTAGGGTCATAAGGTTGCATATAGTGTTTGAATGCAATTCTGATTTGGCTGATGGCCCACAGGTCCTCATGGACGCCTAGTCTTGAGATGCTAATCAGTTTGAAACTTATCTCATTAAGGACAGTGGCAATGTCAACACAACACAATGAAGATCATCCTCCGTGTGAAGACAGGACTTCCCCCTCACAAGAATTGCAGAGTGATCACTCCTACTGATACTGTCATAGAAAGATACATCTGCTGCAGGCAGATTAGTAAAGATAAGGTCAAGCATGTTACCCTCTCCTGTTGCTTCCTTCACAACCTGCCACAGACCCAGTTTAGCAGCTGAGTCTGACTGGGCCAGATCAATAGTAGTACTGCTGAGCCAGTGTTGAAGATGGATGTGTAAGTCCCCACTCAAAGTACATTCTGAGCCATTGCCATCCTCAGTGCTTCCACCAAGTGAAGTTCAAAATGGGAGGGGGCAGCGTAGCTAGTAATCATATTTGACCTGATATTGTGAGATTTCATGGATCCAGAGATAATGTTAAGGACTTCCAGCAACCTCCCAACCTGCACACCACTGTATTACCAACTTAGTTGTGCCTGTTTTGCTATTGACACAGGACATATCCAAGAAGCGTGATTGTGTTGTGTGGAACATTGTCTATAAGGAATGATTCATTGAGCATGACAATGTCAGACTGTTGCTTGATTCAATTGTGAGGCAACTCTCCCAATTTTGGCACTAGCCCCCAGATGATAGTAAAGGGAACTTTGCAGGGTCACCAGGGCTGAGTTTGCTGGTGTTGTTTCCAGTGCCTAAATGGATGCTAGTTGGTCCATCCAATTTTCTTTTCTTTTTACTTTTTAGCAGTTAAATACAACTGAGTGGCTTGCTAGGGTAACGCAGAGGACAGTTAAGAATCAAATCCATTACTGTGGGTCTGGAGTCATATGTGAGCCATGAGATTTTTGTTCCTAAAGTGTGTTAATGATCTAGGTAGGTTTTTTCGAGGAGGTTGACGATAATGAGACTTTTAATTTCGGGGTTAATTTTTGTGAGTTCAAGTTCCACCATCTGCTGTGACTGGATTTGAACCCATACAACATTCTGTCTAAGCTGCTCTGACGTTCCGATCACGGCAATTAGTATTGGCACACTGATTGCAGCATTGACTGCTATTCCACCTCGGAGGCCCATCCAGCTGGTAGAAAATTAGAGGGAATACTGAAGCCATGCCCTCAGGGTATTCACTTAGAGTTCTGGATTACTAATCCAGAAGCAATATCACTACATCACCTTCTCTTCTTGAAGAAGTATCCATGTCGGGGACCATGTGGCACTATGTGCCCCCAGGGAATCAAAACAGCAGTGCAAAAAGAGCAATTATTTCCTTCCTTATGTCTTAGTTCTCAAAAAGCTAATATTAGCCTCTCTAAGCATTGGCATCTGCCCCTTTGTGTAGAGACTGTCTTCATTAACAGGCAAACTGAAACTCTAACAAAATTTCTCAGTAGTCTGAAATTTTTGTGTGTGTTAGACAACCAAGCAATCGAAACAAAATTTTGGTGTGCTTCACCTAGCTACACCCTACTGGCACCCCCAGTTATCATACAACCAATGGGATCCCTACCTCAAGATTGTGTTATAGGTGAGATTGTGTTATTTCATAGCTGGGTATCTAGTGCCCAGGTCTACCAGTGCCAGGTCCAATATTGTATGGAAATCTTTCCAGTTTTTGGCCCTCATACTCCAAAATAAATGGGTACTGTAGATGCTATATAAAATCAATCACACAATTAAATATTTTAATATTTTTAAAATATTTTTTTCAAATGTGTGCTCTATTGGCGAGGTTTCTGATGTTGACCTGCATTATACTAAATTCCACACTATACCAGATCGCTTCCTAGTAGGGCATTAGTATGGTTAATTCTCACATCCTTTGATCAAAACTTTCTTTTTGTCTAAATTATAATTATTTTTGTAAGAGTAATCATATTATTAATGTCTGTCAATAATAAAGGAACTAGTAAAATATTAAACAAATTAGACCAACTGACCTTCATGAAATGTGCTTTGTTGAAGCTTTCTCTTAATGCCAGCCTAGGAGCTTCAGTTGTTTTTTTAATATTTATTCAAGGTCTGTACTGCATACTACTACAGCTGACTGATTACGAATTGTTGTTATTTATGCTTTGGGTCTTTTGATCTGGCCTTGATGGCACATTCTGTAGATATATAGCTGATGCCACTTCTATTGACCTGCCTCTATTAATAACTCGAGCAGTAATGATTTTCTGTCAGACAGCCATTTGTTAGTGTCATAGCCATTGACAAGTCTGCACAGTATGTGTGGAACAAGCATTCTGTGCAAAGTTTTCATTCAAGCGTAAACGGCAGGATATCGAAGCTTTCAGTGTAAATTCTTGTACAGAAGAGGGCAGTGTTTCTCCAAACAGTAGCTAAATGTAAAAAGGATGAAATTTAGATACTTTGCCTGTACTTTAAAAATTGTTCCTTCACCCTAACCCACCACCCCTCCTCCACCCACAACTTTCTTTTACTGAGAAATTGCAAGTGAGATGATCACTACACTGCCAACAGTAGGCAATGGCATCGTTTTTCAGAGTATAGACATTGTTGGTCAGTGGACAACTGGCTACAGACATTAATCAAAATCTTCTTCACAAAAACAAAACACTCAGGGCAAGTATGTACTCTCACTTCCTTCACTGTCTAAGACCAAGCATGCTGCTACAAACTAATGCCTAATGTGAGTTATGATGCTCTGTACAAAATTATAATTTTTGTGTAATGTCCCATATATCTGCCAGTACTCCCTACTCTTATGAATGACATTCAAAATTTGAAAACACAAAATTTTATTTTTTGAACTGTTTAGTACATATTCCTGGAAAAATGTATACATTCATGATATTACTAATTTGATTCACCTGACTAGACATGAAATGACTCACCAGAAGCCTAGGTATATTTCTTTCCGAGTTATTGTAACATGCAGGATGGTGTGGCATTCTTTATACGATATTTCTTAGACTGTGTTGTGTTTTCCATTATTCAGACATCTTTCAGTGTTTTCCAATGTTTAAAGAAAATAGCTTCAGCATATTGCACTGTTCCTACTAACAATGTTGTGGAATTACTATCAGATGGGACCATAGAATCAAGATTATGAATTAACCACAGACCACTACATGAATTAAAAAAATTTTTACACAGTTAACCATTTACTGTGGAGTGGAAAAATTGCTGATATCCAATAAGTTTTTTAAAACATCAGCTGCTGCCCTAATCCTATTTGTGCTGGTGAAAATTCTTCTTACATATATCCATACCTCCTTGCCATTTGATCCAGAACTATCTTTAAGATACAGATTTCATCTGATCTTTATATTGACATGAACATTAATTTAGTGCAGGTTCCACATTTCATAACGAGCAATGTAAATTAAAGGTACAGAAGGGCTAAGCTGAACTGATCATACTCAATGATGTGTCCAAAAAAAACCCTGTAAAGGAATGTGAGCAAAGGTCTGAATGAAATGCTAATGTAATGCAGGAGCATTTCCTGTTTATGAAACAATACTTGCAAACCTGACAGAAAATGAGGAATTTGTAGTATCGAAGATCAAAACACTTCACAATAAAAGACAATGAACAATGGGCTGATTATCACACAAATGATAAATATACATTGATAATTGGAAAACTATTGTATTTAAACAAATTTTCTGTCAGAAAAGATGTCTTATTTTGCTTGGCAGCTTGGCACATTAATCAAGTTGAAAGCTATACTGCTTCTCTGCTCCAGAAAGCTAACAGCTCCTCTGTGAAAAACCATTTAACAGTTAGAAAGTTATAGCATCACGCTTCAAAACCCAAAGTCTACTTTCTGTATTTTCAAATTATGGAATGACATTACTAAAATGGGCATCTTTTGTTCTGTGCATCTATGACCATGCAAACCAATTGTAGGTTTAGCTCCAACAAATTCACTGGTATAATGAACATTTCTCTGATCTCGAACGAGCAACTCTTCTTTGTACCTGCATGCAAAACAGTGGATTATGGCAATCCAAAAGAAAATGCAGTTATGTTAGAAATGACTATAAATTGTTGCAATACGCAAAACATTAATTCTTTCACAAAATGATACTTGGAAACGTGTGAGCTGTTTTTTTTTTAATTTTTGTTGTCTTGTTGCAATGGTTTCTTCAAATAAAGACGTACTGTAGTGAAGTTCGTTCATTTACGTAGACCTGTGGAGAAAATAAGAAATTGGTCTATAAATGTTCTCGACCACCTTTTCAAGCCTTTTCTACTTAATTTAAAACAATTTGTTTCCTCAATTGCTCAGTGAATATAGACATTGGCTTTGTGAGCCATACCAGGCAAGATTTGATTCCTGATCTGATACAGGCAGTTAAAATTGAACTTGCTGATTCTGGTTTAGAGACAGAAAGATTTTCCTTGTCTAAAATCACTAACTATTGACCTCTATAGTAAGTGGATGGGTGTCTGTTAAAGGCTGAATCAGGTTCGGCCTTGAAGACCCCACAAACAAATAGACTGTCAATCATCACTGTCAGGGCTAACATGAATAATGGCCAAGGGTGAGGTACTGAAGGACAACTTGTACAAGCAGAATCATCCAGTAAGCTATCAAAAGCTCTAGTGAAAGAAGAGGTATAAAAATGAGCTAACAACAATATTTGCTGGTGGCAGTATGAGTTTATTGCTACGTTGTCCAAATGCAAAGAATAAAATAGAATTTAAAACAAACGTGAAAGGAATTGATATTAAATTATTTGTAATCACTAGGTATGGACAAACTATTATGCAGCTTTCTTGTCATGTGAGTGATGGGTATTAAACTGGTGCAATTATACAACAGAAAGTTTCCATTTTCCCAAAGATAAAACTTCCAATGGAGGATATTCCCTCTAGCAGTCTAGTTAATAATGAACAAAATACACTGTCCAAAAAGAATGACTTGCAGAGGAATTACAAGGAATAACTTTATGTTAGTAAAAGCTGGCCTGAGAACTGGGACTCAGACTTAGTTGTTTAGAAGTTCGGTGCTTCACTGCTTGTTCTATTAAGTCTTCAGAATTAAAACAATAACAGGTTTCTTCTCCACCCCAGCTTCTCATTGCTGATAGGGGCTTCCGCGTTGGAATTTGCAGGACATTTGTGATAGCCTAGTGGTGTTATTGCTGGACTATTAATCCAGAGACCCAGGTGATATTCTTTGGATCTGGGTTTAAATCCTGCCATGGCAGATGGTGGAATTTAAATTCAATAAAAGAAAATCTGGAATGAAGGGTCTAATGGTTACCATAAAGCCATCACAGATTAACAGGGGGAAAAATACTATCCAGTTACCTAAAGGCCTTCAGGGAAGGAAATCTGCTATCCTTGGGTTTGGGCCATATGTAACTCCAGATCTGCAGTAATATAGTTGACCCTTAATAACTAGGGATGAGCAATAAATGCAGGCCTAGCCAATGACACCCACATCCCGTGAATGAATAAAAACAAGTATCTAATGATTTAATTTTTAATGCAATATGAACTGTCGAATATGGTCTTTTCATTCAGCCTGACTAGCAACTATTGTATTGGTACTTAGCCTTGCAACAGAAGAATGCAGACAGGGTGGAGACAAATGAAAAATAAACACATGTAAAGTTCTTTTGAGAATATACTCCAATCCATTTGGAGCACAGGAAAGCTCAGAATTGGGATATATTCACAGTCCGTCTAACTGATACTAAATTGTAACCCTACAGTAGCATATGCATTGATTCTTCATTGAGTTTCTAAATAAATTCAGGATCAGAAGTGTATGTACAAACCCAGAACTGTGGAAGAAATATTTATTTCTTAGGAAATCTTGCAAATAATTGGCTTTGCTCCTCTATTGTACATTAGTCCTCAAATTCTTTAATTTTTAGGATGCGTACTTTGATCAACATCTTTGATTCAATGTTAATGAAATATCTAAGCATTAACTTTGGATATAGCCCATCACAAATATTTCCAGCATGAAATACATCAGGAACAACAGGCCACAACTAAACCACTCCATGAAATGGAAGTGTCTAGGATAGACAACTAATGCTTTATTCTCTCTCTTATGCTTATTAAAGGGATCTTTTAACACTTGCTGTTTTATTTTAGAACATTGCTTATTGGAATGTTGATAAGAAGTCTTTACATTGGGATTTCTTTAAGTGCCACCTCTGTAATGTAGCTTTAAGGAGGAAAATAAATAGGAGTGCACAGAGGTCATCACTGGGACATGAACAGTATTTGGCCTCCAATGAGGCCAGCATTAGCAATAAATGGAAACCAAAATTAGAACTGTAAACATAGGGTATAACTTAAGGTTACGATGTTGTAGGAAAGTCAATCAGCACTCTTCCCATAGGTTGAGAATTGTAAACATTAGTGTTCCAAAAAAAGTCATTGAGAAGAAGTCATTAGTTGCGTTAACATAGGTACACAGATTCAGATTGAATGTTGTAAAAGCTGCCTGAGAAAGGGTATAAAAATAGGATGCTTGCCAGGGGTCTTTGCACTTACCAAGGGCTAGCATTTGTCAGAGGTACTTGCCGGAAGCACTTGGTGGGAGAGAATGAGATGGTAATAGAGCACTTGCTAGGAAATTAGCACTAGTGTGGGACATTTCCAAACAACGGATAATTATCATAGGTTGAGGGTTGTGGTGAAAACCCAGATCAGTATTAAAGCTAAAACCCTGAAGAGAAAGTAAGCAGTCCTTGTTAGGAAGCTGCTTTCATTCAGCAGCTGCTGTGAACTGTGTAGCTACTTTACCAAGCACTCAGCAAGCAGTTGTGAAATGTGCAGCTACTGCAGTTAAGGTAGACTAGGAAATTAGCATTTAAGTTGTAAAGCCACGAAGGAGTTTGTGTGCATGTTAAAGTTAAGTTGCTTTAGCTAAAATCTCAAAAGGCACCATGAATTAAGAGACCAAATTCAGGGAACTAAGAAAAGACCTCACTGAAAGACATTCTGACACGTGTTTAACCTCTGTTCCAAGCCATTCCTCAACTACTGTAATGATGAGCGTTAATGTTTTTTATCTAATAAATCTTGTTACTTTGCATTCCAAATGAGTAATTGTTCTTTGTGCCAAAATAGTTATCCCTTTACAGGAATCTTCTTCCTTTGGGTTTAGCATATGGTCCAAAGCAATACAGTTTGGAGTCTCAAACAGGAGTTGAATGTTAAATGGAATGTAGGGCTGGCGCTGGGGAATCCATGACTTCAAGACAGCCACATACCGGTGCAGCAAATGGGAACTTCAGGCATGCACATTTTTCACTTTGCACTACAAGCCAGTGAAGCACCCTAGTGATGGTGGATATACTGTAAATTTGTCCCCACTGAATTCTGTATAGCTTCTGTCTTGTGACCAATCAGTACCAAATCATGTCTTTATTCAGACAAGGTTGCTAAAATGGAAAATAGACAGGTTAAAGGTATTGCGTGTTGCTAGTACAAAAAGCCATTAGGGTGACAGGAGGTAATTACTTACAGATAAACTGGCTTTAATAGTACATGAGAGGGTTTCTGAGGCACATGGTAGACGGAGAATGAATCAAATCCACCTATAAAATCAACTGCAATCACAACATAATTGTAAATAAATATGTATGAAGAGCTCCTTTCCATGGTTAAAGCAAAGCAACCAAACATCAATTATAAATAAAAATATAACAAACTGATCAAGATAAATTTAAAACAAAAATAAATAAAAGCTGAAATACAAGATCAATCACATGTTTAGCAACCAATTTGAAAAAGTATTGCTTCAAGTAGGAAGCAGCAGGAGAGAAGGATCTGGACCAACTAATTCTAATCCAATGTCATATGAAGCCTGCAGTTAATCATATTTGCAAATTCAAACTAAATGCTGTTAACACCATGAAGAGTTGAAGAAGCCCTGTGTGATAAGACGGCCTATCATCTGACTTGAACTTCCATTTCAAAAAATAAAATGAAACCTGTTGCTGTATTCAGTACTAGACACTACCAAGGGCTGTGTTTGCAGCCTAGACATTTATTCTAACTCAATTCCCCAGAATAGCTTGTTGAAAGTGTAAGATGGATGAATTCATACCCACAACTGAAGTGAAGTTATTCTCTTACTTTCAAGGCTTCTAGACACAAGGAGTTATAGTTTAGTAACCTTTAGTCAGATACACTTTTCATTTGTTGCTTAGAGTCAACCATTATCCGAAACTGTTGTAAGACCTTTTCAGGAGTGCAATCAGATCTCATGCAATTGGCAAAGGTGAGGTAGAGGGCAGCCTTCATTCTTGTTTTTATTTACAATTTAAGGTTATTTCCCATGGAAGTAATGTTCACGGGTATGTGGCCTCGCAAAGATAAAACAAGGATCACTCTGGCACACTCCATAGAAGGTACATATCAATACAGATTTTCAAAGCGGTTAGATTCATTGGTGTTCAAAGGACAGAGTGACATCAACATTGAGAGATTAGCAGGAAAGATTGAATGCTCGGGGGTATTTTTCTCTATGATGTGCAGTCCAAGAATGACAATGCTGAGGTCTTCAAGATTTTTTGAAATGATTTGCTCGAGATGATTCAGTGAAGATGTTTTCATTTGCAGGTGAGGCCAAAACTGGAGTCCATAAATAAATTATTATTTTTGGAGTGCATGGTCGATTTATTAAAATCCATGAACCCTGGCTGAATGGGGCTGATTTGTGTGTAACCTACAGTGAAACCATTGGGTTGCTACATGGCTTACAGGGAACATTGATCATAAATATAGATAGTCACCAAGAATACAAATAATAAAGTCCTTTTCCCAGAAAGTAGGAATATATAGCATTCACTATTATAAGTATTCACAGAGATGAATTACACACATGCATTCAAGGGGAATCTGGATAAGCACATGAGGGAAAAATTAATAGAAGGGTATGTTGATAGGATTCAATGAGAGGAGTGAAATGATATTCACGTGCAACATACACAACACCTATTGGGCTCATTGGCCTGTTTTTGTGCTTTTAGTACTCTGTAACATGGTTGCTAATTTTCTGACAAAGAACAAGGCCTGTCTACATTAAAGCTCTGCATGAAAAAATGCATTTTCTCAAAGTTGAACCAATATAAAATTTTTCTATCTTTATTGTAATACATGCTATTGCAGAAAGATCATGTTAACACTCTACAAGACAGCTAAATGAACTATTGACATATACCTCCTTGTACATCCATGTAATTTATACATTCCAATTAAAAAGATATCTTTTCCTCATTATGTAAAAGTATGGAAAATTGTCATCAGCTTTCTAGAAAAGATTTTCAGTAAAGTGGAAATGTCATGGTGCCAACAGTTCCAAGTCAAGCTAAATGCTTCTGTTATGTTGAGTGAAGAAGGCAAATTAGCTATAACGCAATTAGAGAAGCATGGATGAGACATGGTGGTCAGTGAATCCAAGACATTTCTGCTAATTCAAACTGGTCTTAACAAAGTGCATAACAAGCTGAAATGTCACATGGTGGAGAGAAGAAAAAATAATTAGAATGTGATTAAGTGAGAATGAAACTGATGTAACAGTCAATGCTCCACACAAGCTATTATCATTGATTATTTTAACAAGATCTGTACATCATGCCTTAATTGTCCAACTACACCAGCATCAATCAATCCCATTACTTAGAGTCATAGAATCCCTACAGTGTGGGACCAAGCCATTCAGACATGAGTCCACACCGACCCTCCGAAGAGAATCCCATCCAGAATCCCCCCCTCCCCATTTCCTGTAACCCTACATTTCCAATGGCTCATTCACCTAACGTACACATCCCTGGACACTATGGGCAATTAGCATAACTGTGCAAACTACACATAGACAGTAGCCCATGGATGGAATAAAACCTAGGACCCTGGCACTGTTAGGCAGCAGTGCTAACCGCTGAGCCACCGTGCCACCCCAGTCATAGAGACATACAGCATGCACCCAGACCCTTCGGCTCAATTTATCCATGCTGACCAGGTTTCCCAAACTAAACTAGTGCAATTTACATGTGTTTGGCCCATATCCCTATAAACACTTACTATTCATGTACCTATCCAAATATCTTTTAAAATATTGTAACTGTACCTGGATCTACCACTTCCTCTGGCAACTCATTCCATATATGCACCACTTTCTGCATGAAAAAGTTACCCCTCAGATCCCTTTTAAAATCTTTCTCCTCTCAGCTTAAACCTAATTTTGAACTCACTGACCCTAGGGAAAAGGCCTTTACTATTTTCCTTTTCTATGCCCCTCATGATTTTACGAACTTCTATAAGGTCACCCCTCAACCTCCTACACTCCAAGGAAAGACGTCCTAAACTATCCAGCCTCTCCCTATAACTAAAACCCTTCAGTCCCAGTAATATCCATGCAAATCTTTTATGAACTCTTTCCAATTTAAAAACATCCTTCCTATAGCAGGGCGACCAGAACTGTATGTAGTACTCAAAAAGTGCCTCACCAATGTCCTGTATAGCCGTAACATGACATCCCAATTCCTATACTCAATGCTCTGAGCGATGGGATTAGACAGTATGGTAAAGGGATGAAAATTACAAATCAATTAGACCAGATGAGGCAAGTTGGGGTGGAAGGGGGGATGGTGGGTGTGTGGATGGTTGTAAAATTCTGCTGCATACCATACATCCCATTCCCAACACCTACCAACCCGAACCCACATTTTTGCCAGCAGTGGGACATGCATTCAGAGACCTGCCTATGGACCTATCAGGACTAATTCATAACCGCTTAAGGACCTCCTCCCACCTCCTTTGGGATTTAACCATCAACAGATAAACACACACCACATCTGTTGCCTGGCAGCTTTCACTCTTTGGATTAGAGATTGGATGGGACTTCAAGGACACCTCCTTGATGGGGCCCATGTATCCATCGGAGTGGCCTTAAGACCTTCCAATTCCTGTTTTTCCCTCCTTCCTGCCTTGTCCACACTAGACTCCACCCACCTTGACCTCATCACGAGGGCCTGCCAGCACAGCCTCAGCAATGAGCTCCCATCTCTGGACTAACCTTCACAATTGGCTCAAAGATTATCGCTGTTGAGAACTAGATGCAGTCCCAGCTGTGGCCAATGTTCCTTGTGACACTGCTGGAACCAGATAGCTACTGGCCATTTGATTAGCGAGCAACTTCCAGAACAGAGGCTTCCTCTACAGACAGAGGTGGATGTCTCACTCTGAGCCAATTAATGGCCTTGTCCTGATGTAAAATACAGCCCATACTTTTATGTTAATGGACAGGTATAAAGTCAGATATTTATGTCCGAACATATAGCAGATATACGATTCAAATGCAAAATTAAAAAGAGTGCACATAAGCATAGATATCCAGACAAGCATACACATAAGGATTTGTACAAAACTGCTTTGCTCAAAAGATTGTCTGGGTATTTTGTTTTAAGATTCATGATTCTCTATGATATATTTTACATCAGGGAGCAAAACGCACGGAGAATCATTAAGTTTCTCAAAAGCTTTAACAGGGAAAAATACATAAAAATAATTCAACAGCAGCCATACAAAGTGCATCTCAATCTAGTTTTTAATTACCATCAGGACCACATTTGACCAGCTAAGATTCTGAGGCTGGCCTGTCCTGAATGGGACCTTTGAAGGAAAATGGAGCGAAATCCACTCTGCTCAGGAGTAACATCACAGGCCAAGAAATGGCCTTTATTCATAATTGGCACTTGCTGTTGTATTTCAGAAGGTAAAGGTTCCAAAACCACTTTGCCAGTGACTGAGGAAAGGTAAGATAAGTGAGGGGTAGGGTGGCAGATAGGTAGGGAAGAAGTGAACCAGATGGGTATGGTGCTGTTTTGGTGAGACAAAGAGTGTGGCAGGTAAGTGGATGAGTGCTTAGATAGGTCAGGGAGATCAGGCTGGGGGTGGTAGATGGATCTGAATAGAGGACACATTTATTGTCAAGAGTACTTTTACATGAAAAATACAGTGAAAAGTTTTATAAGTCGCCCCATCATGGTGCCTACATTAATGACAGAAGTCATTTATAATTAAAAAAAGTAAGTCTTAAGACAAAGTTCATCACAGTTCAGTTAACGGCTCCTGGGTCAGGAAAAGCCAATGAAGGAATGACAGAATACCCTGAAGACTCAGCCAACATGAGACTGCCATGTCGGGCTGTTGGAATACTGAGCTGGCGGCTTCTGCCAAAGACTGCCATGCCGGGCTGAGACCACCATTCTGGACAAGACCACCTGCCAGGCCACTGGAATACCAGGACACCGAAGAAGAAGACCTCCACATGGGGACGAGATGTGCACACTAAGACAAGTCCATCTTTCCCTTCCTTCAGGCACCTGGGCCTAGCCTAGAGGTCTGAGTGTTTGGAGGCGGCAGTGGTCAGGTCCAGCAGAATTTGGTTCAGTATGTGTTTCAGAGGAAGGTTGTGTGGGGTTGGGAGGTGTCAGCCACAAAGGTCAGATCAGGTCCGGTGGTGGAGCAGGTGAGAGTTAAGGGTGTCAGTGGTCAGAGAGTGTAGTTTTGGTGTCAGTGATGAGTTAGAGCATGTTTTAACCCTCAAGCCTTTCCTGGGCAATTACTAAACTTGAGTGAGTTGGAATCCTCAAAATTCTCTGACGTGAAGTAACTCTGAGATGTAGGGGAAATGCCTGTCCAAATTTTCAATTTGCTGGGCAATTTCCCTGGAGTCAGCTGTACTGGTGATTTTGTGTAATTCCAGCATGCAACTCCAGCCCACACTGCTTCAATGACTATATGACCATCAAAATAGGGACAAAACGGGCCCACAAGGCAAGGTCCTGTGCAGACCATGCACAAGTTGACTCCTTAGGTCTACCTTGCATTTGCAACAGCACAAACAAATTGCACATATCTGTGCTCTTACACAAAATGGCCCTGCATAACAAATAAAAATTAGAGAGCATACTGAGCAGGATCCCATACTCAGACTTGAAAAGAATCCCCAGGTTACACCGAGTGCTTATCTGACTTGGCATTGCAATAGATTTACACAGTACCTAGTCTCAAACCAAAATGAAAAGCAAAATGATCTCCTCAGGGAATTTCAATTATTTCCTTCTACAGATTCTGATATGGATGAGACCAAACCCCCCTCAACTATATCCAGGAAATAGCCTAGACCCTAACTTTTTCTTACTTAAAGGCAAGTGTAAAGTGCTGTGTTACAGATGTAATTTAATTGGTTACATGACTCGGTTTCAAGCAAAACACGCTTTATTCTTACCCTATGGTTAAAATACAAACAAAAGAAAGAAGAATTGGTGTAACTTTGACGGTATTAGAAAACTTAACAGAATAAAAGATTATTTAACTGCTAAACAGTAACTGTTTAGATATAGCAACATCCCATAAACACTCTTGGCAAAGGAAAATTCAGTAAGACAGATTGTTTCACATGCAATGTTTCTCAAGTCCAGGTGGAAATAACATCAAGACAAAATTCTGGTACAGAGAGAACCCAAGCTTTTAGCTGTAGCAGCCAACTTCAAAACCACAACAACTACTGAAAGCCAAACTCCAACCCTGGATTTATGGGAGCCTGACTCCACCCATTCATGCTGCTTCTATTGTTCCAATTTAAAACAAAAAACTCATTGGCCTCACAAGTTGTTTACTTTATTGGCTTGGAATGGACCACTTGGCATTTCTGTCTCAAAATCTCTTCATGAAAACCTAGGGCAAAATACACCTCTTAAAGCCATATTTTCATCACAATACTGCAGAGACCTAACTGCATAAACCATTGCCCATCAATTTTAAAATGGGGATATCGCTTGAACCGGAATCACTAGACTACACTCGAAAACACAGGCATAGAAAGTATGCTGTTGAGGTAAAGCATACAATAAACCTTAGCACTCTGATATTTCTCCAATATTTTATGAGTGGTATTTCCATTTAAACTGTTTGGTTTACACTTTCAGAAGAGGTACAGGAACAGACAGATCTGGACATTCACAAAAGCAAATCTTTGGAGGTGGTTGGACAAGTTGAATCTGGAATTCTGGATTTCATAGAAAAAGCAATTGAAAGCAATTCAAAAATACTCTAATGGAAGCGTCAGTATACCTTCTAACAGTAAAAATATACACATACATTTACCAATTCTACCTAATAGTTGTTATGATTCAGAGTATCTAGGCCGACACTGAAGGGCACTGAAATACTAGTTGTCTGTGGCCATTTCCTCAGCGTAAGATCTCTGCTACATTTGTTTCTTTACCAGTTACTGCATTACAAAGTAAATAATTCAGTACGAAGAGCTTTTAGATGATTCTGAAACATGAGAAGGCACTGAAAAACAAGTCCATCTTTCAGTAATGGCAGAATTTAGAAATTCTATGCCACCATTAATTTATTTTGAAAGGGTTCTTCGGTGCAGTGAGTTTTCCAAGTTTAATTTCAACTTCAAACAATTGTGTACAAGCTTGCTTTGTGACAAATCTAAAAGGCTCTAATAAAATAATCTGGGCAATCTCAAGGCAGTAAGTACACAATAGTGAGAGGTGAGGATGCTCACTGATTTCAATTAACAGTGTTTGTGTAACAAAAACAGAAAAAAAACCCATAAAAATGGCAGGTCAGGTCAGCATGCGTGCAAACTGGACAAGTACCCTCTTTCTTTCCACAGATTCTGTTAGACCTGTTGAGTATTTCCAACGCCCTGTACTTATTTCAGATTTCTAACATCTGTGGTTTTTGTACTAAGTATATGGAAACTACTTCAACCTGCAGTTTGGATTGGCCAGGAAAATCTAGGTCTCTACGCCAACCTGCCTCCTACCTTCCCAGTTCAAATTGTGGAGCAGGAACGTGGCAAACAAGGAGCATCCCTGGAAAATCTGGATAATGAGGATACATATGTCAGGCTCCTGCCACATCTCTACCATAATTCCAAACAAACTTATCTCCAAACTCCAAAGCTTAGGTCATGGCTCCCCTCTCTGTAACTGGATCCTTGACTTCCTGACCCATAGACTGCAATCAGTAAGAATAGGCGTTAACTCTTCCTTGACGATAATCCTCAACACCGGTACCCCGCAAGGCTGGGTACTCAGCCTCCTACTATTCTCCTTATACACTCACGACTGTGTCGCCAGGTTCTGCTCCAACTCCATTTACAAGTTTGCTGACGACACCATCGTTGTAAGTCAGATCTCAAACAACGATGAGACAGAGTACAGGAAAGAGACTGAGTGCTTTGTAGCATGGTGTAAAGACAATAATTTCTTTGTCAATGTCAGCAAAATGAAGGAGCTGGTCCTTGACTTCAGTAAGTGGAGTGGAGGCATGCCCCTGTCTGTATCAATGGTGTTGAGATGGAGATGGTCGAGACTGTCAGGTTCCTGGGACTGATGATCACCAACAATCTGTCCCGGTCCACCCACATCAACACGATGGTCAAGAAAGCACAACAATGTCTCTACTTTCTCAGGAGGTTAAGGAAATTCGGCAAAGACTCTTACCAGTTTATATAAATGCACCATGGAAGCATCCTATCTGGTCGCATCACAGCATGGTATGGCAACGGCTCTTCCCAAGACCGCAAGAAACTATAGAGAGGCATGAACATAGCCCAGTTCAACACTCAAACCAGCTTTCCATCCAGTGACTCCATCTATACCTCCCGCTGCCTCAGGAAAACAACCAGCATAAGATCCCTCCTGCCTTGGTTATACTTTCTTCCACCCTCTTCCATCAGGCAGAAGATATAAATATTTGAATACATGTATGAACAGATTCAAAAACAGCTTCTTCCCCACTGTTATCAGACTTTTGAATGGATCTCTCAAATGTTAATGTTGATGTCTCTCTCTGCACTTTCTCTGCAACTGTAACACTGTATTCTGCACTCTGTTCTGCTACATGATACATTTTGTATGGTACAATCTGCCTGTAGATCATGTAAAATGACATTTTTCACTGTATGTGACAACAATAAATCAAACCAAATCAGAGAGGAGGTGGTGGTGAGGGAGAGGTTAATGACTGGCACTTTTACTATTATACTGTGGCTGTGTGCCTCAGTTTTATTCACCAACTGAATGTTAACCAAAGCCACCTGGTAAACTGATCAACTAGACTGGTACCTGGGAAATCTGGCCATCCAGAATTCAGAGGATATGTGTTTTCCTCTAACTTGCTTCCAATGCCTCAGGCCTTGAATCTCTGATGCCCCCTTTCCAACTCCCAAGAATGTGGCCTCCTCCAGAAAACCCCTGTACAACTAGAAGCCAAGTACGTTAACGCTTCTAACGCTTCAACGCAGTGCCAAAGGAGCATTGTGTTTTTGAAATACCATCTTTTAGAGGTACATTAACATGATGATAGTAATGGTCCCATTAGACTTTTTGAGAACAAGCAGGGAGTTCTCCCACTTTTATGGCCAATATTCCCTCATCAAACAGCATAATTTTAAACATTCTGCTTGTTGGTGGTATCTATAAATTATGCCTGCTCATAAAATGTCTGCGCTGCAGAATCAGCAATTTCAATGCACTCTGGAACATCTTTAGCAAGTGTTAGGATGCTATACAAATGCAATTTATTTCACAAGCTGCCATGATTTGGGACAAGCCCACAAAATTCCTCAAAGATGAAAATATCACAGAGGCACAGTATGAGGACCTTTTTTAATAGGGTGCAGGGAACTTCATTCTGCATTTAACCCATGCGATACAGCACCTGGGAGGGCTTATGTTGACACGACATGGAAATACTGAAAGAATCTATTCCACAGCACTAACATCCCTCATCTTGATGACAGCAAGACTTGTTAGAAATGCAACTGCAATAAAATCTCCTGAGAGGTGACATGGTAACATGATACATTCAAACAGTTCAGCCTTGAGTGATATAAAGAAATGATTTGAGAGCTACATAACCCATGGCAGGCCAGGATCAAAAGTTGCTATTTAAGGATAAAAGAGAATAGGGTATATTGGTAATTTTAGTTAAAACAGATTAGGAGAGGTAGTAAAATGCAATGGAGAAAATATTGCTAAAAATGTCCTTTTTAGGTTTATTCTCGATTTCTGTTTGCTGCAGAAACCTGTTATTTTTGTTGAAAAGGCATCGTAATCTGGATAAGCAGATAGAATATAATGCATAGTTTAAAGTAATAATATCCTGGATAAACAGTTTTATATGAAAATGGGTATTGGTACTCATAATAGAGCCCAAGAAACCATAGCCAAGAACAATGGGAAATCCTCCAAATTGATTTTCAATTCGGAAGGCATGCATTTACTTCAAGGTGATGAAATGAATTATGCCACAGAGAGAAGCAATTACATACAGCATATAAACAGGTCATTTGGTCTAAACGGCCACTGTTTATGTCCACATGAGCCGGCTCCCAACCTATTTGATCTATTTTAGCTAAATTTATATTTCTGTACCTAGTTTTTCCTATTTCCTATTGATGTTATTTGCCTCAGCTCTCTGTGAGCGTGAATTCCACATTCTAACCACTCTCTGGGTAAAAATGTTTCTCCTGATTTATCTCCTGGATTTTTAGACACTATTTTATATTTATGGTCAATAGTTTGGGCTGTCCAACAACATGGAAACACCTTCTCTAAGATGACATTACCATTAAACCACTTCATAATGAGAAAAAAAAATCAGGTCACCCCTCAGCCTTTTATTTTCTAGAGAAATTAGCCCCATCCTGTTTAATCTTTCCTGGTAGATATAAGCTCTCAGTCTGGTATAATCCTTATGAATCCTTCTTACACTTTTTTCCAAGGCCTCTGTCTCTTATAAAATAGAAATTGAACTGTGTGCAGTACACCGTGCACTTTAGCCGAGTCTAGAAGTTCAACAAAAAAAAGCTTTTTAATTCTATCACTCTGCAATGAGATACTGTCAAGCAGCACGCTGACATATGGAAGTAGCTTTTCAGCAGCAGCAAGACACCTGGGCCAGCCCCAGTACTCACTGGGAATTTGTAGGCAATGTGCCAATGGTTTTGCAATATGTGAGACTGGTGGGCCAGATTGCTCACCACTCACAAGTATTCAAAACTTTTGGACTATATAACATACCAGAAATTTAATGTAAACTGAATATAATATTGGTTTGAAACAAACTGTCAAATAAACTCCAAAGTGCATTAATTTCCTCGTCTTTAATTCCTCAAACTATATTGTCCCTGAATATTTTGGTTCAGAATTAGCTAGAGACAATTTCTGTATAAAATATTTTGGCACCTCTGCTATCAAGGCACAATCAGAGAATACTGTGGCTTGAATTCCCAGGCTATCAACTCAACACACTAAGCCCCTTGGTTAACTGATCTTCTCCAGCCCTGAGCCAGGAAGCTAAACTCTGTGCCACATGTTCAGTTTAGCTTTCAGCCTCAAAGCCTGAAGTATTGATTATAAATGGATTAGTTCCTCTGTCAAAATAACAGGGAGAGGAATTTCAGAGGAGACATTAAGCTCTCATATAATAATATTACACAAGATAATTTAAGGGATAAATTTTAATTGCTTCAAACAAATTTCATTCAACAAACTTAGAAACTAAGAAAAAGTTAGAAAAAGACTCAGAAAATGTAGAAAATTGCCACGTATATGTGTGAAATTCAATAGTTTACTTTGAAAAACAAAATGCTAAGCTAAATTACTGCTTTCAGAAGCTCGGCTCTATCCAGCCCAGTTGTTGATGTATGATTTTCACTGAGGCACCCCTTAATTGGCATGGAAACACACTCTGTAGGAAATATAAACTAGTTTTCTTCAGGGTTATGGTAGAGAACAAAGAAAGAGCTCCTAAGCTGATGGTAGTCCAAAGGCTACACTGTATCTTGATCATAGCCCCTAGCTATTGAGCTACCTGAGGACCAATCACATTGTTGGGAGGCAGAAGACCTTTGTCATTGGTAACTGGCCACTAGTGCACAAGCCAATTTGCTACATATTGCCAACCAAAGCTCAATTTGTATACAACTCTTCAACTCCAGTTCATTTGTAGCTATTACGGTAACCCATAGCTGTACAAACAATGTTCACAATGAGTATCAATGAATAAGTAGCAATCCTTGCAATCCCTTCAAACAGTTCTTTGCTCATTTCAGTCCACAATTTAAGAAAACACAAAACTTAAGACAAGGTCTTTACAACTTGCATCTTGTCGTTGGTTCAGTAAGGAACTATCTCACACTGGCAACCAATCAAACAAATATAAACACAAACATGAGCTTTTATTTACAGAAAGGAAAAGGAATCAGCAATGAATCAGCAGAGGGTGAACTTTGCTCCCACAATGTCAATTGGATTTGGGCATCATGACCAAATAATTGAGTGACTGACTGTCTGCTACAACCAGCTCTCATCTATTGGAAGAGGTTGTTGATGAGTGCTTGCAGCACTCAATGTAGCCAAGCTTCATCATGAACAGCATCATCTTCCTCCACACCATTGTTGTCCTCCTGAGAAGACTGGTCCCATTCTCCCAGTTCCTCTGCATCCAGCATATTGCCTTGTTGACTGTTCCAATTGTGCAGTGCACAGTGTGCCAGGATGACGTAGCATACTCTGTCCACACCATATTGGAGGGTATCCTAGGACCAGTCCAAGCAGCAGAACCACATCTTCAGCAGCTCTAGCGTTTGCTTTCCAGGGTCTGGTTGAAGCATGGACAGCATTGAAAATGCGCTCAGCATCTGTCAGGGGACTGCACAATGCTTTTGTGAGCCATTGTCCTTATTTATTCATTCATAGGATGAGGGCATCACTGGCTAGGCTAGCATTTATTGCCCATCATGAATTGCCCAAAGGGCAGTTAAGAGTCAACCACGTTGCTGGGGGTCTGGAGTCACATGGAGGCCAGATCAGGTAAGGATGGCAGTTTCCTTCCCTAAAGGACATTAGTGAACCAGATGAGTTTGTCCAGGTGGGTTTGTCCAACAATCGGCAATAGATTCACGGTCATCATTAGACTTTTATTTCCAGATATTTATTGAATTCAAATTCCACCATCTGCCATGGCAGGATTCAAACCTGAACATCATTCGGGTCTCTGGATTAACAGTCCAGTGATAATACCACTAGGCCATTGCCTCCCCTTGTCCACTGCGCGTAGCCCTAGTCCACAGTAACAAGCTTTGTATTGCACCTGGACCCTCGAATGCAGAGGTGAGCAAAAGTGCTCCAGGATGCAGGCATTGTGGCAGCTGCTAGGGTGGCTAGGGTGAGCACACACATCCAGGATCACCTGAACATTAATCAAATGGATCCCTTCCTAGCGATGTTCACCACAGTGTTGTGATCTGACCCTCTCAGTGCCACGTGTGTGCAGTTGATGGTACCCTGCAGCTAAGGTCACCAGCTTCGTTTCTGAATTCTGCTACCTGGGCTGCAGCACTGACCTATCTTGCAGACCCAAATTGAACCGATGTGATCTTGCACAGATGATGTTGATTACTGTCCTGAGGCATTGGTGAGGTGTGACTGAGAGATCTGCCGTCGCTCCCTGGAAGGAGCCCATCACGTAGATGTTCAGAGTGGCAGTGACCTTCACAGCCTCCGGGAGAAGATGGCTTCCCATTCCTGCTACCGTCAGCTCCCACTCCAGAACGTAGCACTGTTCCCTCACATTGACCTGGGTTACAGAGCTAATGATAACACTGTCTCTCTCCAGTCCCCAGGAAGTGCAGCCGAGTCAGAAAACCTGGGGCCTCTTGCAGTTGCCACACATCCTGAGAGGATCTGTGGCTATGACTTCTTCCTGAACTGGGTACTTCTCATCCTCTGCAGCAGTCTGCTGCTGCTCCTGGGTGTAATATTGACCCTGGATCCCTTCATCTGCTTCATTAAGGAGGGAGCTACAGCGACCACCATCCCCCAGTCACTGGGCACAGGACTCTCGGTGGAAATGGCCAACGTTGGAACCAAAAAAAGCAAAAGTGGCTCTAAGATCAGAGACCAGTCATTGGTGGCATATCCTGCAGATAATGTCTGCACACACTCCTCCATACAGTGAGACATGCTGCACCATGCTATCGAGGGCCATGTCTCTATGATTTATTCGGCTCCAGCCTCAGTACGTGCACCAATTTGGTGAAGGTGCCATGCTGTCTGAGTGACCAACACATTATCTCAAAAAGGGAGAGCCTGCTGCATTCTAACCCCCTTTCCATCCCAGACCTGCATCAATCATTCAACTTGCCATTGCATTCAGGACAGAATCATTAAATTTTCAGGACAGATGATAAAGCAATGAAGCACAAGACTCACAGAAGTCGTACAGATAATGATTTGACTTTTGCCAAGTCTCTTTTTTCCCTTGATCTCCTTTTAAGACTTTGCTGCTTATGTCAGCATCATTGAGGTACCAATTTTTCAAATCACAGACAAAAAGATATGGTGCAAAACACCAGCATCTGACCTTCACTCTGCCTGCAAAGCAAATGAATGATGAAAAATTGTAAATTAAATGGAGCTAGGCCTTTTAAATGCATTTGGCCCTTCAATGCCCCACTAACCAGCAGACATAGATGCTGCAATTTTGCCCATCAAAGAGATACTGACCCTGTTGGCATTGCCCCACCCATTTTTCAGTTGCATCTTACACCTACATAATGGCAAGTGATGGCAGGGAATGCTGGGTGTGGTCAGCACCAGGCTCTGCCTGATCACCAGGTTACCACCCTCCCTGAGCTACCATGACCCTTTTTACCTCACACTACCACAACAGCATATTTTCTCCTATACGCCTCATGTGCAGACCCACCACATCGGACTTCACCTCCAATTGTCCTCCCTGAGCCCTGACATTGCGGAAGGGGAGGTGATGGCCTAGTGGTGTTATCACCAGGCTGTTAATCCAGGGACCCAGGCCATGACATGGGGACTCAGGCTTGAATCCCGCCATGGCAGATAGTGGAATTTGAATTCAATTTAAAAAAAAACAAAAAAAAATCTGGATTTAAGAGTCAAATAACGACCATTGTCAATTGTGAGGAATAACCCATCTGGTTCACTAGTGCCCTTTAGGGAAGGAAACTGCCATCCTTGCTTGGTATGGCCTACATGTGACTCCAGACCCACAGCAATGAGTCAATTAGGGATGGGTAATAAATGCTGGCCTAGCCAGTGATGCCCTCATCCTATGAATGAATAAAAATAATGATGCCCATCCTGATGCTGTATGCTCCCGCTGTGGAGGTCACTGTTGTAGTCACTGCTACATACACCTCATAACCTACCATGCCATCTGATACTGTTCCGGCTACCCACCATTATACCTCAAGTATCCTCCCATTACCATCCTTGTCCCCACCTCTACACATGCTTCTGCTTTCCTCACCCTCAGCCTTAACTCCCCCACCTCTTTTGGTAGTGACCTCCCAAAGTCCCTATCGCTCCTGAATAATCAATGCACGGAACCCCAGAACTGTATTCATTCCCGACCTCCGATGAATTGGATGAGCAGCTCCTAGACTACTGTCCCGATTGTTAACCTGTATATTTACAGATCCTGACTGACAAACTGTGATTCCGCTGATACTGGCGCTGCGGGACTGACCATTGCCCACTCCCTGGATTGCAGTCGGACAGATCCTCTGGCAACGAGCGGCCCAGGCAGATGACTGAGCCCGGCCAAGTGGCAGGTCTGTGTGCAGACTGTGCACACGACAGATGGTGCCAGGATCACCGAACAGACAGTGACCACCAATCCCCCACCCCAACGCACCCCCCCACCCCCCCCACCCCCCCCAATTTGACTGCACAGAAGACTAGCCCCTACTCACTATCCAACAGGGCCAGTTAGTTGAATAAATGTACTGTACGTTTGCTGCATAAGCAGCTGGTACATGCTGTTGGTGCCACACAACACAACATCTGCCCTACAAACAGATACCTATTGACAAGCAGGATGACTGTGTGTCTGCGCTAAATAGCATATCAGTATGGCATTTCTAATAGCTTTTCACATGGCAAGGCAAAGCAAGGCATGGATGCTGGGAGTTGGCTTATAGGTACCAAGGGAGTAGTGCTGAATGCAAGCGAGCCATCCTAGATTGCAGCGCGGTCCAATCTGTGAGCTGGGCACCTGTCCATGCACACAAAGTATCCTTGCTGCAGCCTTTCAATGCTAGTTGCCATACACCCTGAATGCAGGTCTGTGTTTCCTAAGCAGTCTACAAGTGTTTCAGAGAGGTGCCATGATAGTCATGAGGGGTTAGAAAATGTCAGATGCCAATATCCTTGAACAAGGAATGTGTGGAGCTGGTGGCCATGCATCGAGCCCCAAGATGCTGTTTAGTGCTGAGCAATATGGAGGCTCCTCACAGCCAGCACAAAGATGAAGTCACCATGTAACCGCACTGACTTCCATGTCGAGAATTCCTGATATCTAGCTTGTTCGACGAAATTGGTAAAATAGGAAATTCAATACTAATGAGGCAAGTCAAGCATTAATAAGATTTTAACAAGCTGTAAATCACCTGTAAGAGGCAACTTGCCATTGTTTAATGAGAAATTCACCTTGCCACTTCGCAAAAGCATAAAAACACTCCCAACATTCAGCTAGCCCTCGCTGGACTTCTTGTTTGATTCTGTTATAAACCTTGTCACATGCCATGCTTCACGGACCCCTACAATATTCCTCTCTAGGTTCTAGTTCTGTCCTTCAAACTTGGCTATGGGAAATATAACATGGCCGCAGCATGTTGTTGCATAATAGTGAAGGGTAGACTATAGCCTAGTCTTTAAACATTGGAAATGTTCTTATTTGCAAAGACAGATATTACAAACAAACACCTCTAAATCCAATCAAAACATTCAGTCTTATATATTCAAGTTTCACTGAACCACCAGTTAATGCCCACATCTTGTGAAAAGAATAGAAGTGTCATAAACTTCTTGAATACAAGTAAGCATTCAACTAATATATAACTAACAATAGTGCATTTACAAATACTTCACTGCAGCTGTAGCTGATGTCCTGAAACACTTATGGTTCAGTATCTTTGTACCTTCTGTGAGGATATATGAATCTTTGAATCAGAACAGGTCCTCAAACAAGTCAACAAGGTGCAGGGCTGGATGAACACAGCAGGCCAAGCAGCATCATAGGAGCAGAAATGCTGACCTTTCGGGCCTAGACCCCTCAAACAAGTCATCATTTTCTTTCCAAACTAACAATTAGTTCAAAGATTAAACAGGCCTGACGACATGTTGTAGGGAATGCATTAAAACAACCTCAGGATGCGGCTTTTATGGCACTGTGGTACTGTCCCTACGTCTCAGCCAGGAAGCTTGAGTTCAAGACCCATCTGTTCTAAAGGTGTGTAGCAAGGTCTCTGAACAGGTTGATTAGAAAATACTTAAAACAACCTCAGTAAATGCAAATGTAGCTAGGATATAACAAGGAAATGGTTTTCAATAACTTTTCTAATTTTTCTTACATTTTGTGGACGAGGAAAAGCTGGAATGTTAACCAGGTTCTGGAAGGAGTATTGTAGCACCCCATCCCTCCACTTTCCCTTTCTCTTTCCCATTTAGCATTCACTTCTAGCCTCTTACCCTGATGCCTGCTTCTCTCAAATCATTCCCATTAGCTGGCAGATTTGAAGAATTTATGTCAGACCCGCAACTAAAGTTAACCAGACCATATTTCCTTCATTATTTATGAATGCCGTCATCAACAATCATTCGCTAACGAATGTAATTGTCCATCTAGGAAATAACAATGCATTTCCTACTCCATACAATAATCCTAAAATTGAGCCTCAAGTCTTTCTGACATAATAGTTTTCTCAGCAGATGATGCAAAGGAAATAAATTCTGCAGTTTGCGAATATAGTTTTAAAGAATAGGAAGTGTATATGGTATGTGGAAAGAACTCAATAACATCAGATACATAAGTAATGTGAAATCATCCTGATTGTAAATATTCATGTGGATGCTGGATCTACTGATTACACAGATGATAACATTCCACTGGGTGACTCTTTGTCTAATTTAAAAGTTATCAATATTGTACCCATTTTGAAAATTAAAAAGAGCCAGAATTCAAATTCTGATAGATTTGCTAAACAGCTTTGAAGGGAAAATTTACTTCAATCCATCAGAATAACTGAAAACATCAGAATGTGCCACATATTAACAATTACAACCAAGTATACATATATTTTTTAAAAGACTAAAACAAATGTGATGATAAAAATCAGACTGAAATATATTAATCTGGGTCAGTGGCCATATCCGCTGGAGACAGCATTAACTATTGATGTCATGTCACAATTTATTATTTCAAATGGTACAACAGGCATGAGGGAAAGAATAAAAAATGCACTTGGACATTAAAATATTGAACAATTACAATTCAACTACATGCTAAAATAAACAAAGCCATTTGGGAATAAACTACATGTGATTGACGGAAAATCAACGTATAAATAAAAGTAATCCACATTGACAGAGTCATGAAAACAATGTTTCCTAACAAGATATACTTACCTTCTTTCATAGAACACAATAGCCTTCTGCAATTTAAGTCCAATATGCTTGTACTTAATCATTTAAGACTTTCTGTTCAGCATAAACCAAACTGAAGAGTACAGGGAATATAGCACAAAATTCCCTGGCATAAATTGCAATTTGTATTTGAACAGTACTACTAGGAGTTTTTGGCATTGCAAACAGGAAATACATGATAGGATATACCTGTAGGCAAAAACTGAGAATCCAGCCTACATTAAAATTTTCTATGAAAGGGTTTCTGTCACAGGAACTGTATTTATAATGAAGATACCCATGGAAGTAACTATCATACTGATGTGATTCAGGGCCTCAGACTGATGAAGTACATGCTGTACGCCTCATGAGAAGGTAATAAATTCTACAATTTATTTAATTGCGATATAATCAGTCAAATCTGTCTTTTTCCCCTGTCATTAATCCTTTCACCTGAGCTGTTTTAATCTGCGACCTTCTCAAATGGGTGAGATACTGCAACACAGAAATGAAACAGAAACCAAAAGGTGAGCAGAAAGGCAATACAATGGGATAAAGGAAAAGGTTGAGAGAGAGGTGAAGGGGAAAGGAAGTTTGAAATGAAGAGGGGACAGAGGATGAGAAAAAGGGTGAGGAAGAGGAACAAGATTGAAAACAACAGAAAATATGAGAAAAAAAAATGTATTCCGTGTCACAAATAGTACTCCATCTAAACCAGGCGTATATTTTTATCAGCCTAAAATTGGGAGGGGGAGGATGCCACTGTTTTCAGCTGCTATGCAGCCAATCTTTGGCAGCAGATCTTCAATTTTGTTACTGTTTTTTACTATTTTGCAACAACATGAGTAACTTTATTGTCTAAGAATGATATTCCCATATACCCAGGGCGTTGCAAAGCTATTTCAATATAGCTGGAAAGAAGTGCATATTAATTAAAAGTGTAATGCCCATCATATTATTATAAACAATAAAAAAAAGGTTCCGTGATCTGCCCCTGATAAAAAAGTATAATCACATCAAATCAGTAGTCTTATAGCTTCATAAGGTTTGGTCTGAAATATCAGCCTGCCCTGCACTCAGCCATATCTATATTTGGCCATTTGAAGGCATTAGTGCAGTCCTTAGTAAACAATGCAGGAGTTCAAGATATATTTTCCTGAACGTGGAGTTCGGAAGAGCAAGCAGCTCACCCTTCCTCTACCTTCACACTCAACCATCGCTACTCTCCTTCCTTATAAACTCCCTTTCCCAGTCACTCTTATTCCAAGCTCCTCCAAAAACTAACCCAAGAACCCAAGAATTGCCGCCATTATAGTACTTTTATTTTCAAGTTTGACTTGGGCAAGCTGCCTGAAGACAGCGGAAGCTTTCTGGATCCTACCACCCGGCTCCACAGTGACGGAAATATGTCACTCAACAATATTTTTCCTCAAATTGGCAAGTTAATGGCCAGAGAGGGGGACTACAACCAATTGGGGTGTCAGTACAACTCTCGAAGCTGGAGGTTCAATAGGAGCCCGTCAAGTTGAAAGCAGCAGCAAAATGAAGGGTAAATGAAAGAGAGGCCACCACATTATTTCAACACATTAATAAATAAGGAATTTCACCTTGAATTGATCTATAAATTCAACAGTTTGCATCCTGAATAAAATGTGCATGTTTGCGTGTGAACTGTCAATCAGGGAAATATTGTATTTAAGTGAAACTTACTTTTCCCTCTTCAAGGATTGATCTATTAAAAGATAAGGGTGAAAACAAAACTGGGAAATGGAATTGTACATGGCCATTTCAATGATTTTACAATAAAACCAATAAGTCAGTAATAATATGAGAGAATTTAATCGAAATGCATAAGGAAATAATTTCAAGAGATACAGATAGAATTACTATACCTGAGGATAGAATTATCTTGCAAGGGCCTGGGTACATGGGAATATCATTCCTACAAATTAAAGCTACTCATTTCTGCAAAATAGCAAAATAAGGTCAAAATTGAAGATCTGTCACCGAATATAATCTTTATCTTATTCTTTTTTGAGAAATAGGTATCACAGGCTGGTCAGTATTTATTACCTATCCCTAACTCCCCTTAAAGTGAAGATGATAGTGTGCCAACCTCTTAAGCCACTACAGTCCCCCTAGTGCAGGTGCACCCGCAGTCTAGCAGGAAGGAAATTCCAGGAATTTCACTCCCCAACAGTGAAGAAACAGCAATAAAGTTCTAAGTCCAGATTATTGTGGTTTAAAGGGGAATTTTCAGGTGGTGGTGTTCCATTACATCTTCTGCCTTTAGTGCAGGCCACAGGTTTATAAGGTGCTGTTGAAGGGCCTTGGTGAGTTGCTACAATGCATCTTCTAGATGGCACACAGTGTTATTGGGAAGGCAATCATCCAGGTAAGTGTAAAGCAGTCTATACATTCCTGACATGTGCCTTGTAGATGGTGTACAGAATTTGGGGATATGGGCAATCAGTTACTTGCTGCAGATTTCATAGCTTCTGTTCTGCTTTTGTAGCCACAACATTTATATGGCTATTCCAGTCCAATTTCCATCAACGGCAACTCCCTAGGATGTTGACAATGGTGCATCAAGTGATAGTAATGCCATTGAATGCAAAGGAGAAATGTTTAGATTCTCTCTTGTGCATAAGAACCAAGAGCAAAATTTTACTCTTTCCAGACTAAGTATGGGGTCTAATTGCATTAGGTATTGAACTAACAAGCCTCAATATCACTGAGAAAGTTTGTAATATGATGAGCTAATCAGTTTGTTAAGTGCTAACCAGTGAGCTTCAGCAAGCTTTTCAATCTATTGCACGCCTCAATGTTAGTATATCAACTCCCAAGATGCTCCCAGCCAGAGACCAGCAACTTTTTGGTCCCAATGACATCATTCAAGGCTTACTTGTTAGGAGATCCAACAATGGCAAGGAACAGAAAGATAGGTCAGATGAATGCATGGCTAAGGAGCTGGTGCAGGGGGCAGGGTTTCAGGTTCTTGGATCATTGGGACCTCTTCGGGGGCAGGGTGACCAGTAAATGGACAAACAGAGACTCGTATATGAACACAATGGTACTAATGGCCTGAAATGTGTTTATTTTGACTAAGGCATATTAAAGATAAAGCAGATGAGCTTAGAGCCTGGTTCAGTACATGGGACTATGATGTTGTGGCCATTACAAAGATTTGGTTGAGAGAGGGACAGGACTGGCTGCTCAATGTTCCAGGGTTTTGTTGTTTTACTCGAGATAGAGAGGAAGGTATAAGAGGCAGAGGAGTTTCATTACTAATCAGTGAGAATGTTACATCTGCACTCAGACAGGACACGCTGGAGGGCTCATCCACTGAGGCAATGTAGGTACGGCTCAAAAATAAGATGGGTGCAATCACTCTGATTGGAATATATTTTTGGCTTCCCAACAGCTACCAAGTGATTGAGGAACAAGTATGTCAGCAAATTATGGAAAGTGCAATAAAAACAGAGTTGTCATAGTGGGTGACTTTAACTTCCCCAGTATTGACTGGGGCTCCCTTAGAGCATAAGGCTTAGACAGGGTGGAATTTGTTAAGTGCATCCAAGAGGGTTTCTTGAAACAGTATGTGGATAGTTCAACTAGGGGAGGGGCCACACTGGACCTTGTATTGGCTAATGAGCCTGGCCAGGTGACTGACCTTTCAGTGGGAGAGCATTTTACTAATAGTGATCACAACTCTTTAACTTTTAAGATAGCTATGAACAAGGGTAAGTCAGGACCTTGCGGGAAGGTACTAAATTGGGGGAAGGCAAGTTACGTCAGTATTAGGCAGGAGCTAGGGAGTGTTAATTGGGAGGAGCTGTTATCAGGCAAGTCCATAATTGACATCAGGGAACTGTTTAAAGACCTGCTGGGGTGAGTTCAAGACCGGCATGTTCCAGTAAGGAGGAAGGATAAGGATGGCAAGGTAAGGGACGCTTGGATAATGAGGGAGGTTGTGAAATTAATCAAAAGGAGAAAAGAAGCACATGTAAGGATTAGAAAGTTAAAATCGGACAGGGCCCGTGAGGAATATAAGGAAAGCAGGAAATACTCAAGCAGGGAATTAGGAGAGCAAGAAGGATCCATGAAATGACCTTGGCAAGTTGGTTAAAGAGAATCCCAAGGCATTCTATTGAAACATCAAAAACAAAAGGATAACTAGGGAGGAGGTAGCACCACTCAAAGATAAAGGAGGGGAATTGTACTTGGAGGCAGAAAATGTGAGTGAGATCTCAAATGAGTACTTTGCCTCGGTATTCACCCAGGAAAAGGATTTGGAGGATAGTGAGATTTATATGGAGCATGCTAATATGCTAGGGCATTTTGAGATCAAGAAAGAAGTGGCGTTGGATCTCTTGAAGAGCATTAAGGTGGATAAATCCCCAGGGCCTGTTGGTATCTACTCCAGGTTATTGAGAGAGGCAAGAAAGGACATTGCTGGGGCCTTGACCAAGATCTTTGTATCCTCACTAGCTACTGGAGAGATCCCGGAGGACTGTGAGTAGCTAATGTCGTTCTTCTGTGCAAGAAGGGTAATAGTGATAATCCAGGAAACTACAGACCAATGAGTCTCACATTGGTGGTTGCGAAGTTATTGGAGAGAATTCTTACAGTTAGGATTTATGCACACTTGTAAAAACATGGTCTAATTAGGAACAGTCAGCATGGCTTTGTGCAGGGTAGGTCATGTCTTACTAACTTGATTGAATTTTTCAAGGAGGTGATGAAGGTGATCGATGAGGGTAGAGCAGTGTATGTTCTTTACATGGATTTTAGTAAGGTTTTCGGCAAGGTCCCTCATAGTAGGCTCACCCAGAAGATTAAGATGGAAGGGTGTTTTTCAGGGTGGAGGTCCATAACTACTGATGTTCCGCAAGGATCTGTAGGGGGACTTCTGCTGCTTGTGATATATAAAAATGATTTAGATAAAATTGCAAATGGTGGATTAGTAAGTTTACAGACGATACAAAGATCGGTGGAGTTGTGGATAGTGTAGAAGGTTGTCAAAGGATACAGCAGGATGTAGATCAGTTGCAGATACGGGCAGAGAAATGGCAGATGGAGTTTAATCTGAGTAAGTATGAGGTGCTGCACTTTGGAAGATCAAATGTTAAGGAAAAGTATACAGTTAATGGCTCCCTCAAAGTTGCCAAGCAAGTAGATAGAGTGGTAAAGAAGGCATATGGCATTCTTGCCTTTATTGGTCAGGGAATTGAGTACAAGAGTCACATTGTGGCTTTATAAGACTTAGGTTAGGCCACATTTAGAGTATTGTGTTCAATTCTGGTTGCCACATTACAGGAAGGGTGTGGAGGTTTTGGAGAGGGTGCAGAAGAGGTTTACCAGGATGCTGCCTGGATTAGAGGGTACGAGCTATAAGGAGAGGCTCGAAAAACTTAGGTTGTTTTCTCTGGAGCAGCACAGGCTGAGGGGAGACTTGATAGAAGTTTATAAAATAATGAGATGCATAGATAAGGTTATTGGTCAGATTCCCTATTCCAGAGTTGAAATACCTAATACTAGGGGGCATGCATTTAAGGTTAGAGAGGGAAAATTCAAAGGAGACATGAGGGGAAAGTTTTTTTGCACAGTGAGTGGTAGGAGTCTGGAAAGCACTGCCACAGGTGGTGGTGGAGGCAGATACAATAGGGGCATTTAAGGGGTTTTTGGATAAGCACACGAATATGCAAGGATTGGAGGGATATGGACCAATGGCAAGCGGAAGGGATTAGTTTAATCTGCTGTCATGTTTGGCACAACATTGTGGGCCAAAGGGCCCGTTCCTGTGCTGTACAGTCCTATGTTCTAATGAGAAGGCAGCCCATTTCCTCCAGCTTCTCATAGGAAGAGAGCAATTGGAGGGTGGGCGTGGTAAAGAGTAGCTTTCAGAAGCCATCCATTTTCCCATTATCTGTTCCTCTGAATGACCCAACGTTGATCATTTCCAATCTGGACATAACTCTAATGACCCATGCAGGATGCCAATTTTCCTACCAGTTGGGAAGACAGGTAATTGGGAGGATGGTGAGTTGAGGTCTTTACTTAGACATTACTTGACTATTTAATGGTCTTAATTGCTGCTGAGTAAAGAAAGTCTCCAGTGGACTTCCTGGCACAACACTTGATTTGTGAGGTGGCAAGTATTGCTTCAGGGCCAATTATTCCATTATAGCCCCTTTTTGCAACCTCTTTCTCCACTTCCAGAGAGGTGAAAATTGCATCCTAAAAGTAGCCTAATGAATAACAATGATACATATTAAAGAATGACAAAGAGAATTTAAGGTGAAAATTTATCCCAGGGTTTGATTCATGTTCATAGATTATCTGTACTCCATATATTCAATTATTAATCACCAATACTACTCTATACATTTTGTGATATGTAACAATGTTTAAACATCTGTTACACAGCCATTGTATTTCAAACCATCAAATATGATTTGTTTCTTGCTACATTTTTTACATCAATAACTTGGCCTCTTGTCCAAACAGGGAAGTACAAATTGGTAGGCAGCTGTCAGTCCATTGCAACATCTCTCTGCTGCGAACTGATGTCATCAATTTAGGTGAGAAATTAAAAATTATTTGAGTAAAAGTGAAGCTAAGGAACATTCTCCTGTTCTCTAACCACCCTTGCAGTGAATTTCGAAAGGACACATATTCAAATGTTGTATAAATACCCGGTGTTAATATTTACTTTTACTGTTGGATGGAAACTGGCTGGTGCTGGATTAGCTCCTAGAGTAATACAATGATCCATTTTAATTTCCAATGGAAATCAGTAGACTCACCAAATTAAAAAAAAATGATAGGGTAGCATATTTTATGAAAAAAATTGAAACAAGAGATTTTCACTACACATAAATTGCATGAACACATTCATGAATATATATATGTTTTGAACTATTTGTAATACATAGTCATGAGCCATGCCATTTTTCTAATGGAGCACTTTAGTCTCTGCTTTTAAATTTATTTTAGACAGACTAAAGTAGCTCAAATTATTTAAAATACTACCAAGCATAGACTACCTTACAATTATTTTTTGAAAAAAGAGCATTCGATGGGAGTTGGTACCAATGAAGCACCATTTATCCAACTGATGTTTACCCACTTTTCAGGTGAGAAATGAATTGCTGTGAAATGAAAATATGCAGAAAACCATTCAAGATAACTGTTCAAGCAATTTGACAGAAGCAGATGTATTGTTGTTGAAATAAAATGTAAAATATACTAGCTAAAATTCAGTAGACTTTGTAGCCACTTTCAAATGGTCTTGATACTTTCTTGTAAAAAAATTCTCAGGAAGATGTCCATTTATAAGCCAAGTTTTGGATTTGTAAAGTCCAATTCTGAATGAATTTATTATAGTCTATTCTAGATATAGAATTGCTGCCTTGACAGTGGATCGTAGCCTGAATTACTTACGGGCATACACAACTTTTATGTGAGGCAGGTTATATGGTTGTTAAGAAAGGATATATAAGCCAGAGATGGCTGAGAATGTAATTCAGTGACAGTCTGGTAAATTCCCTTGTGGATTATATTCAGCACCATGAGAGCCCCTGGAATGTCACACTTAGCAGGGTGTCAAGGGATTTCAGAGCAATGCTCTAAAGAAAGTGATACAATGCAAAAAAACCTGAACCACTTTCTATGAGTTATATCCTCAGACTGTGAACATAAAGACAGGTAGCAGAAAACAGTCTAGCAGAGAAATATGTCTGCCTTCACCCTTCAAGAATATACAAGAGAAAAGGAATTAAAGACCATCTGCAGCTCTGGTGCTGGTGTGCTGGTCTGCTGTTCTAGTCCTAGTGTGCTATTCTAGTAATACAGTTTTAGAGTGTTAAACTGGTGTTATAATGCTACTGGGCTAGAGTGTGCTGTGAAGTTTACAGCTGAAAAGCATCTATTAGAGATGCCAACACTCACGGGTAAAAGGTGAAGGATGGAAAAGCTCTCTTTCTCCAAATGCTGGAAGCAAAAGCCACAGTTGAATAGGAAACCAGACAACTCCTTTTGGTTAATCTGTAAAACCCAGAAGCTCAAACTCAACTACTCAAGTATTAGGTCAATGCCACCGGAATCACCTAATTTAGTGGCTGCAACTAATATTCATCCAAAGGCAGTCATTCCAAGGGTCTACAGACACCATTGCCAGCATTGACATCCACTTTTGAAGTTGCTCCCACTCATAGACCTCAGATATCCGTGCAAAAGTGAAACAAATTAGATGGAACATAAGCTGCAATGTATCACCATCTACTCTGCATGGACAATACATTGTATACCTTTTATAAATGTTATCTTTTTACTCACTTTTCATCTCTAATCTGAGTGCATATGTGCTACGTTTTATTTTTCCTCACATATTAGTAACTAATAAAGTCATTCTTTCTTTAACTCAAGAATGCCTGGTTATATTGACTCTTTTCAAAACATAAATACATTGGAATTGAGAAAGTTGACCAGGAGGAAAGATATAAGTTAACCTTATTGTGACCTATAGAGGGAGCAGATTGACTGAAAAAAGGAGAGCCAAGTTGCTCCCTCCTCATCATGGATCATACAAATCATCCAGAGCCCGGTCTTAATATTATGAAGAGGACTGCTGCTCTCATTTAAGAAACTGCTGCTGTTCGTAATGGGTTGAATGGATAGGAATCTTGCTTTCCATCTCATCACCACTATCATTATCATGGGGAAGTCTAAAATCACGTTCATTTCAACAACTATTTCCATTTATACTCTTAAGTTATAGAACTTTAAATTTAACAAAACATCCAAAGCTGCTTCATGATTTGGGGTTAGACCTTGGTCAGCAAGAAATTAAGAAGGTGGCCATGGGTGCAGTTGAAATATGATTGTATTTAATGGCAGTTGGAGGAATGAAACAATATGAAAAAGTTTATCATGGAGAGTTCCAGAGCATGGGATGTCGGTGGCTGAACCAAACTAAAGAAAACAGTCAGCTTCATATTCCTGCATTTCAAGTTTCGGATCAAGCCAGTTGTTTGCTAGCTATCTACAATTTGCTTGTTATCTTTACGATAGCACTGTTTTCTCCAAATAAAAAACATTTTTGAATAGTAGTACATTGTCAGTGGTTGTTCTTTCTGTAAAATAGCACTAAAACTGACTTGTATGTGTGGAGCAATAATGACATTACATTTTGCATCCATTATTTCTCGTTCCACATAAAAGTACAAGAAAAGGCAGTGCTTAAGCGCAGACTCAGTGTGAACTGCTAAAATAAGCACTGAAAATTGGAGAAGCTAGAAACCTTCATAATAAAAAATCTCCCTTAATCAGTTTCAATAATTCAATGTTTTAATTCTTGCTAATTTTTAAAACTTAACTTGGCTTTGGTGAATTAAGTTGATCAAGAGAAGAATCTTGTCGCTCCAGTTTTTTTTTTGGTTACATTCAAGTCATATGTTTTGCACACAAAAAAACCAGTAATATATTTGTTGCAGCTGCTATGGCACAGAGACTGCTAACTCTTCTCCTTTAATGCCAGAAGTCAGTGAAGCTGAAACCTATAATTCACATGGGTTTGAAAGAGGAAAGCCTACTTCACTTTCTCACTGAAAGCTGTTACAGCTGGCCCACTTCACACATAACCTGTCTCGCTCTAATTAAGCAGTTAACAGTTTCACACACCACTACTTACAGCTGTCTTCTTCCTCTGTAAAGACGCTGATAACATAACATCCATAGACAAATCCAATGAGCTGCAAAAGAAAGAGAAGCTTAGAAATAATTGCAACCTTTTTATAAACTCTATATTTAGACTTAAATCTGTGTCTCTCCAATCTTAATATCAGATTAGTACAATAGAATGTGCTAAATAAAATATTCTCCTCAGCAAAAATGTTCTCACACAAATGTTATGTTGAAGTGCTTCATAATATTCTATTATCAATGTAAAGTCATAGATAATACATTCCAGACATCCCAAAGCATGTCACAGCCATTGAAGTCATGTTGAAATAGTGTTGTAAGAAATGCAGCATCCAATATGCACGCAGCAAGTTTCAACAAAGAGGAATACTGCTAAACTGACCAGATAAACTGTTTTCACAATGTTGATTTTGCAGGGCCCTGGCCATCGGATACATCAAGCCTCAATGACTGGGGCTAAGGGCTCTATGGGGCTCACTGCACTCGGATTGGAGGACAGGAGCAGCACTAGTGCTCATGATTTTTGTCCCTGCCCCTGAATTGAGGGGTAAATATTGACCAGGCCATTATGGATAATTCCCGTTCTCTTCAAAAAACCTTTTATGTCCACCTGGAAGGACAAATGAAGTCTTTGTTCAATAAATGATTGAAAACACAGTTTACCCGTATAACATAATATAGATGGTTTATAAACAACTATCAATCTCGCCTTTAAAGCTAATAATTGATCAGACATCATTTATCATTGAAGAAGAGGGTTCCAAATCTTTATCACCTTTTGCATATAGAAACGTTACCTAATTCCATGTTTGAAAATTATAGTCCCAGTCCTATACTGTCAAACACTGAAAATAATCTATCTACTCAATTTGTTGCCCTTAAAATTTTGAAAGCTTTGATCAAATCACCTCTTAACAATCTAACTTCCAGGAAATGCAGCCTTTGTTTGTGTAACAGAAACATAGAGGATAGGGGCAGGAGTAGGCTATCTGACTCCTTGAGCCTGCTCTGCCATTCTATATGATCATGGCTGATCATTGAGCTCAATAGCCTAAACTCGCCCTCCCTCCCACATCCCTTTAGCCCTTTATAACTGCCTTCTCTTGAAAACACCTAATGTTTTGACCTCAACACTTTTTGTGCTGGTGAATTCCACAGGTTCACCACTCTCTGGGTGAAGAAATTTCTCCCTATTTCAGCCTTAAAAAGTTTACCCCTTATCCTTAAAGTATGACCCTTGGTCTGGACACCCCCACCATGAGGAACATCCTTCCTGCATCTAACCTGTCTAGTCCTGTTAGAATTTTATAGGTCTTATGAGACCCCCCCTCATTCTTCTAAACTCCAGTGAATACCATCCTAATCAATTCAATCTCGCCTCATGCATCAGTCGCGTCATCCCAGGAGTCAGTCTAGTAAACCTTCACTGCACTCCCTCTATAACAAGAATATCCTTCCTCAATAAGGAGACCAAAACTGGACACAGAATTCCAGGTGTGGCCTCACCAATGTCTTGTGTAATCTCTGCTCATAATTTAACCCTTGGAATCAGATGTCAGTCTAGTAAATCTGCGTTACACTCCTTGCAAGGCTAATATATTATTTCTTACATGTAGTCCTCCAAACCATTCACAATACCCCAGTGTGGTCCTTACTAAGGCTTTGCATATTTGTAGCATACCTTTGTAGTCTATTCCTCCAGACCTGAAGTATTCATTAGTCTTTCTGGTTATTTTCTGCAAATGTTCATGGCATTTCAATTAGTTCCATAGATTGGCTCCTAACTCTCAATGCCTGAGATCTGCAGTGCATATAGACGGTTTCATTGCTAAAATGGACTATGACTTTTAATGTTTCCACACTTTCTCTATGATGGTGCTGTACTGAGCAGGACAATCTGGGCAACCAAAGTTGTTTGTCAGAATATAAGACTTATCAATAGCACATTGGAGGACATGGGTTACTGCGAGAGAGTGAGTCATTGACAGTCACTATCACTCTGGTTTTGGCAGGAGGACAGTGCACCACAGTGTTTGGCATGGCTTAACTGTGCACCCAGGGATCAGAGAGCATTGTTGGGAGAGTAGAACATCAATGGAAGAGTTGCGTAGGAAGGTATGGAAGCTCAGAAATGATGGGGTCAGCAAGTAACACAAGGAAGAAAGGAACAAGAAGAGTTTAGTGGTGGGGTGGGGTGCATCACCTAGATTACCAGGCTAAGCCTACAACTCACTCTGTGCAGTGATACCTGGTTTGGCTTCCATTCTCATCCAAGTCACAAATTTACATGGAATGGAAAATGGCGGCCACCATGCTTAGAGTGGATGGGGTGATGTAGACTGATGGTTACTGCCTGAGAATGCAGGGTGTAACAGCAAGCCATGTGAGGCCCTTTCAAGGGATAATCACATTAATTGGCATTTACACTATGCAGGTTGTAGACATCACTGATCATGGAATCCAGCATATGAAATGCATGCAGTGAAAAACCACATTGGACACAAATCCGAGACACAAACAATCTTGATCATGTCATAGGTCATTACAAATCAATCATTGTCACCTTTGTGAGGTATAAGTAATCACAAGTGACCTTCAAAAAGTGTCACCTTGTGAACCACAATTCCCAAAAACAATACAAGGCCCCATAGGCTATTCAAAGTCATGGAGCTGATTTCCTCTCATCTTGATCAGTCTGTATTTGCCAACATACTCTTGTACGAAATTCTGCCTTTTTTGGGTGATGTGACGTGGAGTGGAGTGGGGGATGGGAACAAGGTCTCATTAATCCTACTCCATATTTCCAACCTCCTACAGTGTTTAACACAACATTGCTTAAGCTTCAGAATGAGGTGCCTGTGTCAAAGGTCCATGTAGAGGCATTCCATGAACCATTGGACGGAGAATTACACTAATCCATCATTGTGTGTGATGGGAATGCTGACTGTTCATATTACTAAAACCCCATTCTGCTTCTGATATTCCCCGCACATATTCATTGGAAACATGACCAATGGATTCAACCACAGCCATCGCTCTGGTTACAGTGTGATGAGGCTGCAGAGAAATAGAGGAGTAACAGACGTACCAGCAACCCCAAGACCAGCAGCAAACTCCAGCAGCTGTCAAACAACCTCCATGTGAGGAGGTCGCAGCTGATAGTCTGCTCAGGATGTGGACAATATGCAGAAGGTTCAGGATCTCTCATCCTCATTGCCATTTCCTCCACATGATCAAGGCTAATTGCTACCACAAACTGACAAACTGGAGTTCAGGTCAAGGTGAGACCAGCCATGATTGCATTAAATGACAGAGCTGGCTTTCGGGCTGAATTGCCTGCTCCTGCTCCTACTTCTTATGTTCTTATATAATGTAAAAAAGGAAGAAGATGTGAACATTGAGCAGAAGGAACACTACCTTCAGCGTGATACAGTGGAGCACATGCTATAGCTTTAAGGATGGGTAACCTGTGTAGCTTGATTCTTGCCACTGCAGTTAACAATGACAGTCAGTCAGGCAGGTGATAATGTAAAGTGGCAATACATTTACAAACATGAACTTATATTTCCAATACAGTGTCACCTACGTCACCAATATGCCTTCAGAAGCTGCTCCTTTTCATTTCCCTCCCATTACGTACACTGTGATGTGCTACCTGTGGCTGACAGTGAGTGACTTGGTGCACAGCTGAGCTTTAAAAATGTCACTGGCACTGGGAATCCAGGAAGGTCCCAGCACCTGTGAATATTTCTGCTATTGTAGTTGGTTGGCTCGCCGAGCTGGTTCATTGTTTCACGGACATTTCATTACCATGCTGGGTAACCTCATCAGTGCAGCCTCTGATGAAGCGCCGTTGTGTTTTCCCACCTGGTATTTAATCTCTGGTGTCCGTTTAGCTGGATTACCTCACTTCCGGTTTTCCTTCACAGTGGAGTGAATATGGGGTCGAGCTCTATGTGTTTGTTGGTGGCTTTCTTCGTGGAGTACCAGGCTTTTTAAGAATTCCCGTGCTTGTTTCTGCTTTGCTTGTCCCAGGATATTGGTGTTGTCCCAGTCGAATTGGTGGTTCTCCTTTTCCATGTGGATAGAGATGAGTGAGTATTGGTCGTGTCTTTTTGTAGCCAATTGATGTTCGTGTGCCCTTGTTGTTAATTTCCTTCCTGTTTGTCCAATGTAGTGTTTGCCACAGTCTCTGCAGGGAATCTTGTATATGACATTGGTCCTGTCCATAGTGGGTAGTGGGTCTTTTGATTCGGGTGAGCAGTTATCGTAGGGTTGATGTGGGTTTGTGTGCTACTCTGATGCCCAATGGTCATAGGAGTCTTGTGGTCAGTTCAGATGTGTTCCTGATGTAAGGTAGCATGATGAGTGTGTCGGGGCGTGTAGTATCTTCCTGGTGTCGTTCGTGTAATAGGCATTTTCTGACCCAGTTATTCGGGTATCCATTGTCTTTGAATACCTGGAAGATACTCTTCTTCTTCTTGGCGTAGCTCTGTGCTGCTGCAGTCTGTTGTGTGTTTGGGTGGTTGCTGTTGAAATTCAGTACTTGGTCAGTGTGTGCGGCTTGCCAAGATCCTGGGACAAGCAAAGCAGAGACAAGCACGGGAATTCCTAGAAGCCTGGTACTGCATGAAGAAAGCCATCAACAAACACATAGAACTCGACCCCATATACACTCCACTGTGAAGGAAAACCAGAAGGGAGGTAATCCAGCTCAACGGAATCCAGAGTTTAAATAACAGGCAGGAAAACAGAATGGCGCTTCATCGGAGGCTGCACCGATGATGTTACCCAGCAGGGTAATGAAACGTCTGCGGAACAACGAACCAGCTCGGTGAGCCAAACAACCACAACGTCCACAACCCAAGCTACAAATCTACTCTAACACCTTATTTCTGCCATTGTTGAATACAAGAAAATGCAAGTAATGCATATTATGCAAAACTCTCAGTTTTGTCACAAAGTCCATGAAACTTTGTGGGTTTTTTTTAAACTATTTGTTCTAGAAACAGGAGTAGGCCATTCAGTCCCTTAAGCATGCTCCATCATTCAGTGAGATCATGGCTGATCTGTGGATCATATACCTGCCAGAGAACTATATCTCTTCATAACTTTGGTGAATAAAAATTTATTCATCTCAGATTTAAAATTAACATCCAATCCAGCATCCATTGCTGTTTCTGGAAGAGAGTTCCAAACATCTACCACCACTTGTGTATGGAAGTGCTTCTTCGCTCCTGAATGGTCTTGCCCTAATTGTCAAATTATGCTCTCTACTTCTAAAATCCCTGACCAGTGGAAATAGTTCATCTTTATTTACCCTGTCTTTTCTTGTTAATGTCTTGAAGACTTTCGTCCAATTACTCCCTTAGCTTTTAAATTCTGGAGAAAACAGGCCTAGTTTGTATAATCTCTCCTCATAAAGTAACCCCTGAAATACAAGTATCATTCTTGTAAACCTACACTGTTCCCTTCAAGGCCAACGTATCCTTCCTAAGATGTGGTGCCCACATCTGCTCACAGAACTCGAAGTGAGGTCTAATGTGGGTTTTTTATAAATGCAGCATCACTTCTGCATCCTTGAACTCCAGTCCACTAGATATGTAGGCCAGCATTCCATTAGCTTTCTTGATTATTTTCTGCACCTATTCATGACAATTTAAATTTAGGTACACCAGGGAGCCAAAGTATTTCTCAATATTAATTTCTGAAAGGACATATTCTTATCTCACGAAAAGAAATAAATGCTGTCACACCTAGTATAAAGTATATCTTCCAGTTTCTCGGGACCAAAGTACCTCAGAACAGTAAGTTTTCTACTGCAGTGGATCAGGAAACAGAATATTTCTGAAACTGGAATTACTGTGTTATTTACAATAATATTTGAAAAATGCTGCTGCAAGATAAACATTATGAAAGAAGGGACTTGTTGATTGAATAAAAGCTTTATTCTTTCCTAGTAGAATCATAGAATTCCTACAGTGTGGAAGCAGGCCATTTGGCCTGTGGGGTCCAAACCAGTAATTTAAGTAGCATTTCTAAAGGAAAATGTGTGCTTTTTTGGGGGGTGTAGGGTGGAGAAGTGAATGAAGAATTCCAAAAAAAGTTACTTTGGACCCACAATGGGTCCCTTGCACTCAGGTGTACAATAACACAACACTGAGAACCTGCACAAACATCCCTAAATTTAATTCCTGCACATTGCGCCCCTAAAATAGTCCCAATTTCCCTCCCTTAACTAGTGTGAGACTGACCTCTACCAGTACAAGCATGGCCCCAACCAGTTTCATTGACTCTGCCTGACTCTCTGAAGAACTATGTGCTCTCCTTGGCGAGGTGGCCACAGGTCTCGATATGACTGCGGTCTGGTTTAGCCATTGATTTCAGGCACAGTTCCTGCCTCTGGAAGGCACTCAAATTCTCACATTTGGCACCAAGCTTGCCTCCATGCCAATTACACCATTTAAATTTAAAAATACTATTTTTTGCAAGAGTGACGCTGTTGAGGCATGACATCAGGACCTAGAATTCCTGCGGGTGGTGGATGCTGAAACCCACTTTGAAAATTTGGCCCACGAAATCTGATTCTGTGATTGTGTGCTATGACTGTGTACTAGAGAGCATCGGCAACATATATTGGGAAGCCACAGGGTCTCTGCCGAAACTGTTCATCCCATCAGTTTTCAAGTACAGAAAGCTGTAGGCAGTAATTCCTGATGTGAAAATTCAGCATGAAAGTCTAATCATTGATAATGTGTATCTGCACATTTGTTCCTTTGATATTCACTCCTTGACATGGTACTCGGAGTGCCAATTGGAATTTAAGCATAAAGTATAGCTACCTAATAATGATGTGTTCTGTGGTAAAGTATTCTACATTAGATTATGTCAGTAACCAGGGGTCACAATTTCAATGTGTAGAGCTGGATGAACACAGCAGGCCAAGCAGCATCAGAGGAGCAGGAAAGCTGACATTTCGGGCCTAGACCCTTCTTCAGAAATGGCCCCATAAAGAAACTTCTTTACTCAGAGAGTTGTTGGGATTTGTAATATGCTGCCTGGAAGAGTGTTGGAGGAGGATTCCATAGGCGGTTTCAAAAGACAGCTGGATATATTTTTGAAAGTGAGGGCTACAGAGATAGGCTGGAATGCGGAACTAGCTGGGTAGCTTTTTTAGGAGTCAGTGCAGACACAATGGGCTAGAACCCCTCCTTCTGTACTAGAAAATTCAACGATCTTATCCTAGGAGTTTATCCATAAGATTTAGCAATATCTATGAAATCAAAAAAAACTAAAGTTATTTCACAGCCACAAAGGCACTACTGAAACCATGAGCTTGCTCTGCAGCTGATTATAACAAGCTGTCTAGTCCCAGCTGCACCATTACAATGCATCCTTTCCTATCTGATCTCCAGCCAATTTGCATTTTACCAGCATGGATTACACTTCCACAAAGTCAGAATAAAGAAGGTGGTGACAGATTAGCTATAACTGCACATTTCCAATGCCGTCAGGAAATATATATCATGGCACTGAAACAATGATTTTATTTGATGTCCCAAATAAATTATAGGCCAATCACATGAATCTCTAATCTAATGTTCGGTTTATTAATTATTATTGTGATTACTCCTGAGTCTCCTTTTGCATTTTGACTACAGACTTCTTTCTATTTGTAGAACCTCAACCTTGATAATTTTTGCAGAACAGATTTTTTTTCTAAAGATGGTGAATTAATTATAAAAGGCTAACTGAAACATGAATGCACACTAATTTCATGCTAAAAAGATTAGCTAAAATTGAATTGATAGTTTCAGTTAATGGGTCAATACCTGGTACAGTGGCAAAAATGTCACTTCAACTGCTGCAAATGCATTTTTACACCTAATGTTAAATTAAACTGATTGATGCTGCAATGATTGAGAGACAATAATGTTTGCACTTTGCAAGGGGAAAGGTTCTGATGCACCCTTTTAAAATCTGGCCATAGGCCATTTTTTTTCTTTTGCATCAAATGAAGTGAAGTTAGTGACAGAAAAGCAGTGCTTTGGAGCCCCAGTGTATGTATCTTGAATTGATAGGTTACGTATTTGCACCAGTGGCTCTCAACATATTAGGTTAATGAAATCAATCATGCCACAAAAAGCAGAAGTCCAATCTGTCTAATTACCACTCCATCAGTCCACTTTCAACCATCAGCAAAGCAATGGAAGATGTCATCAATAATGATGTCAAGCAACAGAAACTTACAAGTAGCCTGCTCATTGATGTTCATTTTGGGAGGCCCAGGATCACTCAGTGTCAGACTTCATTATAACATTGCTCCAAATGAGGTCAAAAGAGTTAAATAGTACAGGTGAGGTGAGAGTGACTGTTCTTGACGTCAAGGCAACATTTAACTGACCGTAGAATCAGTAACGTTAGGAAAATTGAAATCCATGGGAACCAGGAGGAAAACTCTGCACTAGCTAGAATCACAGATAGTACAAAGAAAGACAGCTGGGGTTGTCAGATCCAATTCAGTCGGCAATAGATATTGGTGTAGGAGTTCTTCAGAGTAGTATCCTAGGATCAAACACCTTCAGCTGCTTTGTCAAAGATCCACAGTCCAAACTAAGTTCATAAAGTATGGATGTTCTCTGGTGGTTGTGTACTGTCCAGTTCCATTCAAAATTTTTCAGATAATGAACAGTCATATAGTCATACAGCACGGAAACAGACCCTTTGGTCCAACCAGCATGCAGCAGGACCTAGACAATATTCAAACGTAGCTGATAAATGTCAAGGGACAAAAGAGAACCTAACCATCAATGGCATATACTACAATTGCTGAATTCCCTATTATCAAAAACCTATGTATTATTGAGGAGAACTATAACTGGAGTCTATAGGTGTGAGACTGGAAAAGCATAGCAGGTCAGACAGCATCAGAGGAGCAGGAAAGTCAACATTTTGGGCTGAATCCCTTCGTCAGGACTAGGAAGGGGGAGAGGAGCCCAGAAATAAATAGAGGGAGACGGGTGCGTCTGGGGGAAGGGTAGGAGAGATGGTAATAGGTGGATGCAGGTAGGAGTTTATTGTGATTGGTATGTGGGAAGGGTGGAGCAGATACGTGAGTAGGAAGATGGACAGGTTAGGTTAGGTCAGAAGGGGGAGGGCTGGACATGGGATAAGACTGGGATTGGAGGGATTTTGAAGCTGGTGAAGTCAATGTTTAGGCCATTGGGCTGTAAGCTTCCAAGGCGAAATATCTAAGTGTTAACAAGGTGTTGTTCCTCCAGTTTACGTTTGGCCTCACTCTGACAATGGAGGAGGCCAAGGATGGACATGTCATCAGGGGAGTGGGAGGGGGAATTAAAATGGATGGCAACCGGAAGGTAAAGTTGTTTGATGCTCTGCAAACCGGTCTCTGAATCTGCATTTGGTCCCTCTGATTTAGAGGAGACCACATTGGGAGCAATGGATGCAATGGATAAGGTTGGATGAAGTGCAGGTGAATCTCAGCAGACCTGGAAGGATTGTTTTGGGCCTTGGATGGAGGTGAGAGGGGAGGGGTAGGGGCAGGTGTTGCACCTCTTGTGGAGAATGTCCTGGAGATATCCTGCTACTTTTGGAACATAATTTCCACTCTTCTATAATTAAGGATACCCTCAACCGCATCTCCTCCATTTCCTGCACTTCTGCCCTCAAAACCCCTCACCTTAACAGCAATAATGCATCAACCAACTTGACTTTCCAGTTGCCATTCATTTTAATTCCCCCTCCCACTCCTTGGCCTCCTCCACTGTCAAAGTAAACTGGAGAAACAGCACTTGATTTTTTGCCTTGGAAACTTATAGCCCAATGGCCTTAAAATTGACTTCACCAGCTTCAAAATCCCTCCACTCCCAGCCTTATCCCATGTCCAGGCCTCCTCCTCTTGACCTGACCTAATCTGTCCATCTTCCTACTCACGTATCTGCTCCACCCTTCCCACATACCAATCATAATAACCCCCGACCTGCATCTACCTATCACCATCTCTCCTACCCTTCCCCAGGCCCACCCCATCCCTCTATTTATTTCTGGGCTCCCCTTCCCCTCCCCAGTCCTGACAAAGGGTTTCCTTTGACTTTCGTGCTCCTCTGATGCTGTCTGACTTGCTGTGCTTTTCCAGCCTCACACCTATGGACTCCGGCTTCCAGCATCTGCAGTGCTTATTGTCTCCAAGAGCTATAACTGGAGCAGTCATATAAATACTGTAAACAAGACCAGGACAGGGACATGGAAGCCAAAACAGCCACAGGAATAGGACCCTGACTGAGCAACCAGCAAGGCCCAGACTGATTTCGACTGCCATGATTGACTATAGCTCAAACCTTGGATGGAGACAGCACAGATCTCCAAACCTGCATTGGACCAGCTGCCTGACTGACCAAGACCAAATCCCCAAACTAGAAGCTGCTCAGCCGCTGAACTGACTGTGGCAGTTATATCTAACTGATGGGAATCTGCTTTCCTCCCCTTTAAAGAGAATGTCTCCATTTTGCTTTATACACATCACCATAATCTTCAAACACATGCAATGTGTTTGCTGCGTCTGCTGGCACAGGCACCACCTCTGACACAGTCATAGCACCTGGCCAGGTGCCTTTATGTTACCCTCTCAGTCTCCCTTCACTGTTGCCTACAGCCACATGCTCCAGGCTATCCTTCTGTTATCAATTGCCATCAGGGAGAGAATGGTTGCTGCCTGGCCTTGTCCACTGAATGGCCACCAGTGCATAGCTGTCACCCAGTTGGGACATTGTGCCTCAGTCAACACAGAGGCCCCCCATGTAGTGGTTCCAGTGTAAGTGAAGGTAAGGAGTCTGGCCGTGCAAACTGCATACTCATAGAATTTCTACAGTGTGGGAGCAGGCCATTCGGCCCATCAAGTTCACACTGATCCCCCCCCCCCCCGGAGCGCATCCCACACAGACCCACACCCCTAAACTGTACCTGTAAACCTGCATTACCCATAGTTAACCAACCTAACCTGCACTTCCCTGAACACTATGGGCAATTTAGCACAGCCAATCCACATAACCTGCACATCTTTAGACTGTGGGAGGAAACTGGAGCACCCAGAGGAAACCCACGCAGACACAGGGAGGATATACAAACTCCACAAGGACAGGCCCAAGGCTGGAATTGAACCTGGGTCCCTCAGACTGTGAGGCAGCAGTGCTAACCACTGTGCCGCCGCCTGGATTGGAGGCAGAGGACTCACCTTGAAAGGCAGTTTTGAGGAAGCTCACTGGACCTGAAACATTAACTCTGATTTATCTCCACAGTTGCTGCTGAGCTTTTCCAGCAATTTCTGTTTTTGTTTCTAATTTCCAGCATCCACAGTTCTTTCGGTTTTTGTTTCGACAGCCACAAGCTTGGGGTACGCAGCCGAGATTCCGAAGTGCCGAGTATCTCACATGGGCAGAGATTTATTGTTACGGGAAGTTAATTCCAATGTGTAGGATAATGAATGAGATGCAAATGCATGGAAATAGACTTCTTGCCATCTGACGATGAGAAAGTGGTTTTACCATTGAAGGAAGGAGGACTTAATTCTGACAGTTTAACTCAACAGCATGAATCTGATTTTTGAACTCTTGCCTGATTAACTCATCACACTCTTCATTATTCTCAATGCCAGGGAGAGGGGAACATTCCGCTCTAAGGAAGCAACCTTCTCATCTACCTTTGCCTTCCAAATCAACCTGCACATATAAATGCATTAAAATGAAAGCATTGTGACTGTTGCCTAGGTAGCCAGCACTGACCTATATACTATTGTGTTGGTGGTCATTGTTGCAATCAAAACCTTTTCATAGCATTGGGCTTAAAGAAATCTGAATTTTCCCAGCAGATTTGCACTGTATTTGTATTTGAAATGAAGTCACATTGTGTACAAGAAAATACAATGCCAGCAGGCAATCAGATGAGGAAATCAGCACAATGTACACTCAAGGTGGATACTTGACTCGCCACAAATTCCTCAGCTGCAGACAAATGTCTGCTGCGTTTTGTATAAATCTTGAGTGATCATTATGAAAGACGCTTTGGGTACCAATGGTGAAAGAATTACACCCACGTGAAAACCTGTTCAAACAGGCAACAAGCTCTGATTTGGAGCAATTAAGTATATTGTCGACAGCTTCAAGCCAAATGTGCATTTGTAAAAGTGAGTAATTGATTGTGCACAGCTAAAATAAAAATAATGCAAATAATTACAGAAGAGAACTGAAATTTTTCGCATCATAGTAACGTTCCCTCCAAGGAATTTGATTTTAAAAAGGTACTTTTTCATACTGACTCTATAATCCACTTTTGTTTTACCCTGGCCAACACTTATCAAGCAAAAAATCTTCACAAAAACAGATTACCCAGAAACTAATACATTCTCGTCTGTGGGAGCATGCTGTGCAACAAATTGATTGCCATGAAGTACAAAGGGACTACCTTTCAAAAATATTTCATTGGCTTTCTAACACTTTGAGATGTCCAGTGATCTTACTTTTCTTTTTCTAATTAAATATAAAATCATACATTTGGTCAGTGAATGTATCATGTCATCAAATACCAGACATGACTGTTATCTTTCCATTAGCTCAATGTTCTTGACTCGGTCAAAACAATTTGTACAAACAAGTGCAATTAAGAATTGTAGACCAGCACATAAAATTTGTTTATTGAAGGTAACTAAATTGTTACATACACTCTGTGCATCATTTCTTATTACCAAGGATCCCTTAGGTACCTTATTGCAGGGTAACTCCTCCATGTCCGCTCTATGACTGCCAATTAAATATTCAAGGCATACACAGCAATTCAGTGAGCTCTCGGTGTTTTGGGATGCCTGCCCCATGATGAAGGGATGGTAGCTGGGCTCTTACTAAGCAGTCTTAAGTATTCTCAATTAAGCAGGTCTGCAATTAGGCTACGCCAACAATGCTTTAAGAAGTTTGAAACAATCCAGGACAAAGCAGCCCACCTAGTTAGCACCACATCTGCAAACCTTCATTTCCTCAACCATTGGCATTCTGTAGCAGCAGTGCGTATCATCTACAAGATGCACTGCAGACATTCACCAATGCTACTCAGCAGCACCTTCCAACCCACAACCACTACCGTTTGGAAGGACAAGGGCAACAAATACATGGAAACACTACCCTCTGTACATTCCCCTCCAAGCCACTCATCATCCTGATTTGGAAATATATCATGTTCCTTCAATGTTGCTGTGTCATTTTTTTCTTAACAGCAGTGTAGATGTACCTACACCAAATGGACTACAGGAATTCAAGAAGGCAGATCACTACCACATTTTCAAGGGAAACTAGGAATGGGCAATAAATGCAGGATCAGCAGGATAATCCTTGAATGAATCAAAAAACTTCTGATAAATTAATCGAACTCAACCAAATCATTATTGAGGGACTATAAGTTGTTTCCTTAGGGATCATGGGATACAAGGACGAAGATGGGTCAACCATTTGCCAGTGGAACAGATACTTTCCAATCAACTTTTTCAGCACTGTTATCACACATTCTGAAACAGGTGGGAACTTGAACCTAAGCCTCCTGGCTCAGAGGTCAGTAAACTACCACTGAACCACAACAGCCCTCCAGCCAGAAGAATACCATCCACACTAATCCAGGTGTTCTCTACATAAAGCATATCCTTTGGGCAAAATGCTGATGGATTACAAGCAATATTGGAACCTTACTGTGCCATAAGTTAGTGGTTCCTGCAAAATAAAAATGCAGAAAAAATTTGGGGAGAAAACAGTGTGATGTTCCTCAGTACAAATCAGATTACACAAAGCTAAGTACTCTCTTTACACTGTTAGAACATTTTAATTCTTGCAATGAAACAACTGAGCTTCATTTGACATGATGAACCCAAGTGTCAGTTAGGAATTTGCTCCAGATTGCACTATAATGTATTGTGAGCAAGGTAGCATTCTTTTGTAATTATTTCCAGCTCAAACATCTATTAACTATAATCCATTCTCCATAACAACTAAGTTACTCGACTTGGAGCCTAACAGCTGTCTGTGGCTGTCTTCTGCTATAATTCCACAGAAATAAAATAGTACTTTTGAGTAGCTTAGCATGGTTAAATAAATGTCATCTTAACATACGTCTCGCCCTTTGACCAGGCTTTGGACCAATGCAGTATGCAGTATTAGGTGCATTGTACCTATCCAGTCTTGATTTTAAGGAGCCAGCCATGCCCTTCATGCAGGTCCATTCAGTGATAAGACGTTGAAAAAGTGGCTAGAAACATTACGTGTAGACAGGTAATTTCAGGCTCAAAGATCCAATTGGAAATCTGGAAAACAAGGTGGGATCTATATTCTCAGGCTTCCCTGGCCTTGTTACATGTCAGATATTCTGACCAGATGGAGAGGTTCCAAATGGAAGATTCGACATTAAGCTGGGGCTGAATTTTGCACAATGGAAGATTCAACATCTTCCATTGTGCCAAATTCAGCTCCAGATTAATTTTCTTTCTGCAAAATAATCTAGGGGAGGGCCAGATTTTCATATTATTGAGACCATATCTTATATATGTGGTCAGCTAGATGGCTAGCAAGTGGATGTTTACATTTACATTTTTGAACCTTTTAACCTTCGATGAGATTTATGGTTCCAAGACCAAAAATAAATTGTCGGACAGATACAAAGTTAATTTAAATGGCAAATGGAATGTTCACCTTAATCTCAAGGTTGCTGCAGTACAAATAGGGTGGAGGTTTTGCTGCAGTTGAAAGTTCTGTTTACAGTGCCTCTGAAGTATTATGTTTGGTTCAGGAAGGATATTTTAGCCTTGGAAAGAGCATAATGCAGGTTCACCAGAATGATACCTGGACTTATAAAGTTAAGTTAAATTTAACTTCATAAAGTTAAATAAGCCTTTGTATTCCTTTGAGTACAGAAGATATAAAGGTATTTTCTGAAGAAGGGTCCTGACCCGAAATGTCAACTTTCCTACTCCTCTGACGCTGCCTGGCCTGCTGTGGTCCCGCAGCTCCACACTGTGTTATCTTTAATTTAATTTAAGTATTCTTTTTCTTGATTCTTTGATGAGAGGTGGGCATCGCTGACAAAACCATATTTGTTGCCCATCCTTAACTACCCTTGATCCTGAATGGCTTGCTAGGCAATTGCAGTTGGTGGTTAGGAACCAACCACATTATTGTGGGTCTGGATTCACCGTGAGGCCACAGGAGGTAAGAATAGCAGATTTCCTTCACTACAGGATATTGGTGATGGGTTTCACAAAAATTATTCATAGTTGGCACGGTCACTATTTTTGAAACCATCTTTTTAATCCAGATGAATTAAATCAGAATTCAAATTCCACCAGCTACTATGGCAGGATTTGAACCCGCACTATTCAGAAAAGTAGCCTGGGTATCTGTCTAGTGACATTATCACCACACCGCTATTTCCCCTAAGATGGTTAAACATGTTTAAGAAGATGAAGGGATATTCAAGTGTTCTTGTGGAAAAATTGGTTGAGTAGTGTCTTAATCATGGATTAAGTCTCTTGGATTCAAGATGGTGGCAGAGTAGAACATCCTGCTGGAGCTCCAATCTCTACCTGTCCTTTTTCTTTCTTTTCCTTTTTTTTCCTCTTTTTTTCTTCTTCTCTCCACTTAGCACTGGAAGTGAATACTTGAGCAGTGGCAGGTGCCAGCAGCAAGTCCCCTGCAGCAGCGAGCCCTGGAACAGCATGTGGGTTGCAAGCCCCAGAACACCATGACCAGTGAGACCTGGTAAAGAGTGTGGGCTGTGAGCCTTGGAATGGTGTGAGCAGTGATAATTGGTACAGTGCATGGGCTGCAAGCCCCAGAACAGCACGGGGATGCAGCCCCGCAGCAACATGAAGGCAGCGAGTCCCAGGCAGAAATTGGCATAGGGGAGGAGACAGTCCTGGCACTTACCACAGAGAAGCTGATTGCCAGTATGGAGTGGTCTGGGGCTTGGAGCGGAACGGGGATGGCTACTGGACTGGGGTCTGGCGCGGATGGTCAGGCAATGTGTGGAGGCCGTGAGCCACTATCCTGTAATGTCTATTTGAAATTTCCTAACTCACTGCAATGTCAACCCTTTAATGATGTTCTATTTTTAACTTATTTTTCAACTCTAAGTATTGCAACTACTTTTAATCCTCTGCTGTATTCAACAATTGATCCTAGGTACTTTTACCTGAGATGTCGCCATAAGAAGGCGGACATTGTAAAAGTTTTTCACTGTGCTCCTACAATGGAGTACATGTGACAATAAAAGAATATTCTATTCGATATTCTATTCTACATCCTTATAAAAGTCTTTAAAATTCTAAAATATTTTGATAGTCAATGCAGAAAGTTTCCTCTTGTGGAGAAGCACGGGGCTGGAGGCCATCAATGTAAGATAGACATCAAGACATCATTGAGGAATTCAGAAGAAGTGTGTTTACACAAAAGGCTGTAAAAATGTGGAACTTGCTATCATAGAGAGTGGCTGAAGGCATTGGTGCATTTAAGGGGAAGCTTTACAAACATTTAAGGGATGAGGGATTAAATGTTTATAATGATATATTTAGAAGAGGAAAGATGGGAGAAGCTCAAATGAAGCATAAACTTTGGCTTGGACTGAATGGCCAGATTCTTGGCTATATACCCAGTATAATAATAGGATATGAAAGAATAGATGGGGCTAAATTATTTCCTTTGATTAATATTTTCATAACTGGGGTCTAAACCTTAAATTTACAGCGAAGTGATTCAGGAAGTATTTGTCATACAGAAGTTTGTGAAAGTCTGGAACTTTCCCACACAGGTCAGAGCCAGGTTAATTGAAAATGATTGTTAGGTTTTTGTTTGATAAAGGTAATGCGAAATAGAAATCAAGATGAACAAATGGACTTATAATACATATCAGTCACAATCTAATTAAATGGCAGAACAGGCATGAGCAGCTTAATGAAGTATTACTGCTTTATATTTTGCTTTGTTATGACCTAGCATCAAGCTTTAAAAATGGTTCTTAGATTGTGTCAGGTTTTTGGTATAAGATACTGGTCCTTGAGAATGACTTGAATATAATCCAATATTATGTCAAAGAATTGTTATTAAAAGAGGACCATACAAGCCTAAAAACTATTTGCATAGTCATATGGATATGGAAGGAAAAAAGCTACACATTAGTTATTTGGAAGCGTTTGCCCATAACTGTGATCAATGGCAAAAAGATTCATTTTCCACAATGTTAATAAAATGAATCTATAATATTAAAATCCAACATGTTAACACAAAATTAATATTCAAAGTCAAATTTTCAATTTGGAGCGGTATGCTTTTAAAATTAAGTTGAATAATAGGTATTATTGTTCCCACATCTTTTCCTGATTGTAAAGAATGATATATTCATTCAAGTTATTATGGCGTTGTAAATTATCTAAATCTTATGGTAAACAAATAATATTTGATGGTATTCCTCCCTGAATCATGGAATTTAACCAAATGCAACCTGAAGCACATCAAGTTGGATGGAAATGGGGTCAGCCCTCTGCTGAATTGGAAGGTACAATGAATCTATTACACATAATCGATGGTGGTTCTTTATGACAGTACAATCCTTGCATGATTTCCACTGGAGGAATCATGGTGTTGGCAATTCTACAACTACAGGTTCATTGAAGTCATGTAACTCTTTTAAAAATGAATAATAATCTGAGTTTTCAAATACACATTACTTGAGTCATAATGCAAATCATCAATTCTAGATAATTTTAATCAACTTGTTCAGAGATCTTATGACACACCTCTAGAGCAGGTAGGACTTGAACACTAACTTCCTGGCTCAAGAGTAGAGCACTACCACTATGCCACAAGAACCCTTTCTTGACTCCCGAATCCTATTTTATTTTTCTTATTTTAGATTCCAGAAGTCCTTACCACAACTCAATGGTTCATTGCATCACCAAATCACCGGTGGCATTTTTACATCTACAAACCACCACCAGTAAATCACCCATGTTTTCCAATTAATTAATTTATGTGCAAAGCCCATTAATGGCATTGCAGTCCATCAAAGGTGAAGGCTAAAGGTGGACCTGAATTCTACCTTATTTTTCTGGGGTTGTTTCACAGTATTGTGATTTGACGATATTTGCCTAATCAACCTCTGTTCAGAGATATTATTACACATCTCCGGAGCAGGTAGGATTTGAACCCGGATCACATAGCTCAGAGGTAAGGACACTACACTGCACCACAAGAGCCCTGAAAGCTATTCAGCTATTCACAGCTACCAGGCAGCTGTGAGAGATTTGTCTTTCAACTGGCCAAACTAAACAAGCTTGTGCACTTCCTCAATGACTCTTCTGTGTATTTGAGTGTGTGTCCTCTCACATGCTCAACCATGCTGCCATGCATTACAGCACAGATTCAGAAAGACATACACCTTTTTTTACAGCAACAAACACCTTACTTTTAAGAGGTGAAGATTGCCTTTAACTACCTCTAGCCGCCCACAACATTGAGTGTTCGCAGAAGTTGTTTCTTCAATGGTTGCAGCATGCGAGATGGATGACTTTCCATCTTTAAATACAGGCAATTTTGAAGGATAATCTCAACCATGACTTCAGAATATACCACCTTGGCCTGGACTGTAGCGTTTGGGCTGATCTGCTGAAGCAGCAAAGGTGAAAACAGAAATGTTGTCACTCCAACACAGGACAACAGATTCATGCATCATGAAACCGATGGCAGTCCTCCAGGGCGGTGGCTCAGCAATTCTGGTGATTATTGGAGAGCAGACTGATAGACTATTACAATTACCTACAGTTGGTAAGCCATGCCATTTAAAGTTTGAACCCAATCACCTTGACAAGATAGTAAACTCTTCCCTGCACTGCGTTCTTGTTAGTGGGGCTATTCTCCTTGGATTGACTTCTCTTGCTACTTCTTCCCATCTATTCTGAGCATACATTCCAAGATGTATGCCCCCTAGCTGATACATAAATTCTCTCTTATTCTCAACACATGTACCGAGGCCTCTAGTGCTTTATTATAAAATCTTGGTGTGTATTCTTTCACATGTTCAACCATCTTGCCATACATTACAGCCCAGATTCAGTTCACAAAAGACATACACCACTTTTTACAGTGGCAAATAGCTTATTTTTAACAGATGAAGAGTGCCCTTAGGTACCACTAGCCAACCACAATATTAAGCCAGTGAACAGCACTGGATAATACTGGTTACAGACTGCAATCATGTAGAATCTAATTGAACATAATGCTTTGAACACAGTGAATGAGCCTTGTTTAGTCATATATCCTGCCCCACCCCCATTTTCAGGAGTAGCTAATTTAATTTCCATTACTGTACATTTGAATCAAAATTAATGAAAACATCAATATTTCAATGTTAGTAGATTTTAAGTTAATTCTTAACTCACTTTTCCTAACAGTAATCATCTACTATCATCATAAATTGGAATAATGTCCTCAAATTTGCTATTGGACTAAGTCTGGCTTCATCGTGTATTTGTATAAAGCAAAATCTCACAACCAGCAATGCGATCAGTGATTGATTTTCAGTGGTATTCAGCGATGAATTAGGCCACATTTTGGAAAATCCTGTGTTCATTATTAAGGTATTCAATTGTTACAGGGAAAGAATTAAAATCAGACACATGGGGGCAGAATCTTCCCAGCCTCAGAATGATGTGGCTTTTGCAAGAAAGTTTGGAAAATCATATGAGATGGCCAAGCAGAAGCATCCAGATGTCAAGAGCAAAGAGTCCCAATCTTCTAACCATGCATTGACTGAGTTTGTCAAGAAGCCTATTTTTAACTAATCTTATCCTATTAATATGTAGTTTCTCATTCTCCCATCTACTGGATAGAAACTAAATGATGACAATTCCTGGCATGAAAGTCAGAATGGATATCTGATGATTCCAACCCACCACCTGCTCCTCTGGACCTCAATCACGGGCATCAGGCACAAATGTCTCGGAGAACTGTCCACGGGCTTGAAACACACATACCCCTTGTCTAGGAGCCTTGGCCCCCAACACATAGCAGTCTCACCACACCCTGTTAGTATATCTCTGATCCACTTACAGTACCATTTCACATTTCTTTGCTGTACTTTAGAGCGCATCAATAGCTATCATTGGAATGCTGTGGCCAGAACACTTTCCCTGCAGGGAAAGGTCCCCAAATCATAGATGCGGTCAGGGTACATCTGACAGCTACTCATCTGGAGTCTTAGCACTCACTCACCTAGTGCCTACTTTGAAGCTCACATCATTCCTGCTTTGGATTTGTGCTGCGTGACAGATTTCACAATCTATCATTATCACAATGGAGTGGTTGTCAGTTCACAGTTTGATTAACAACTCCCATTCAGTCAAGGTATTTGTATTGGGGCTCTGAATACAAATGTATGTTGTTATAAGGGATTAAATAATTGTGTACAGCTACATATATATTCAGAGTAATTTTGTGAAGGCTGCATAGGAAAATTAACCCATTTGCAATTTTTTTTTGAGACAGTAATTTTCTAAAATTTTAACTATTGTTCTCTTATTAAGTAGAAATGTTTTAACAGGAAGATAAATGGTTGCATAAACTGGCATAGCTGGCAATTAAACGTGCACTGTTCAAACTGTCAGGGATGGCACTAACTAAATAGAAAATAATCTATTTCTTGCTTATCATACTGCTGCAAGAAACTATTTAGAGAGCAGAGTTATGATTACATATTGATTTAATTAAGAATCTGACACAACAAGAGAGAACACACGAAACTGGATGCAAGAAATCATGATTATTGCTATAAATGTTTTAAGATTTAGAATGTTTATAAATAACATAATTATAACACAATGCTATTATGAGTCATATAGTTGTACAGTGCACTTTATTCTATCTGCACCTCATGAATTCCTACAGTGCAGATAGAGGTCATTCAGCCCATCGAGTCTGCACCAACCCTTGAAACAGTATCCCACGCAGACCCACCCTGCATTTACCGTGGTCGATCCCTAGACACTACGGGGCAATTTAGCATGGCCAATCCACCTAATCTGCACATCTTTGGACTTTGGGAGGAAACCGGAGCACCCAGCAGAAATAGGAAGAACATGCAAACTCCACACAGACAGTCGCCCAAAACTAGAATCAAACCCCGGTCCCTGGTTCTGTGAGGTAGCAGTGCTAACCACTGTGCCACCCCATATGTGGAGTATGACCGAATAGTGACAGATAACTTGAAAAATATACAGAATTCTTGATATTTGTCTATAATTTGGGAAAGTTCTGACTGCAAGGAAAACATTTTTTTCATATTGTTCAGAGGATCAAAGAGATTTTACCATATTACTTAGCAGCAAAATGCAATGTGTAAATACCCAAGTGTGTTGCAGTCATTAAGTGCCATACTTACTGCCAACAATATTTGAGAAGAGCTGTGAATAACCTCGATATATTGGTAATCAATAATGCAACCCATCACAGAGATATAGGAATGGCCATCCAAACTTTTCACATAGGCAGCTGGCATCTCTCTTCTGACACAGCCTGGACCGTGTTCACTCCACCAGGAATGGTGCACAGAAATATTGAATGTCAGTAGGTCACTCTCCTGTATAAAAACAAACATACGCTTATATATTAAACACATGATATGTTGAATTATTGTAATAAAAATGATGAACAACACTGGTTACAATCAGTATGAGTTATATTGTTAATCCAATCTGCCCTTACTCCACATATGCCCCTTTACCAGAACAACAGCAAATATGTCACCTATTTATTTGTAGCCTTCAACTTCCTAAGCACATACTGAATGTCAGTAGGTTCAATCCATAAGGCGAGACAAATTTGGTGAAAAAGTTGTGCCTCCAAAACATGGCCAGTAGTCTCTGTGTAAACTAAAGTCCACAGTTGTTAAGTTAATGTCATAACTGTTACCAATCGATTATTGTGGGTGTATGTTACAAATGTTGCTTTATTTATGCTTAATGAGTGAGATTTATTTACTAATTTTACACAAGTCTTTTTTATTAATATGTCCCAGGTCACAGGCATAGAATTTAATTCTGAGTCTATGAAGTGGCTATGAACAATATTATTTGAATCACAACATATCTGAAAGGATTAATAACACATACATAAACTGATTCCTCGGAATGCTAATCAGCTGCTGGCATTATTAATATTCATTTAAAGAACCTCAGTGCCATTTCAAGATCATTTGGTTATCAAGTTTGAATATGTTTGATGCTATTGTAATTGACTGCACAGTCTATATAGATAGTTATAATGTAAATGTTTAAGTTTACATAATAAACTTTACAAAAATGTCTGAAAATAACTAGTGCAATCCCACAACAAAATCCACACAGAGACTAAAACAGACCTGTCAATCAAAAGATGGCATCATTAACTGTGTTACTGCTGTCAGCTGTGTTGCACAAAAATCCTACAGCTTTTTATAACAAGCACACTCAATGCCTCAGCAATGATACTGCAGTCAAATCATGCTGAGCTCGTGACTTGCTTCCTAAATTTAACAGAGGGATTCACTTTTTGAATATTCAGAGTGAACTATTAATAGTGATTTTTAGTTACATGCTTTTAATTGTAATTCAATATTGTCTGAAACATAAAGCGTTTTAAACTATTGTTTTCTTTAACTTGTTAAAATTTAGCAGATAATGCTACTTATATATGTGCTGTGAGTATAATAAAACATGTAACCTGATATAAAGTGTCCAAATAGTGATAAATAAATAAATGAATGAGTGGACATGTTGGTGAAAGTAAACGTGGTTTAGAGTTTCTATTTATATTAGTTTAGCGGAAATATTTACTTAAATGGAGTTAACAGTATCAGGTAAGAAATAATGCCAGAAATCATTAATACAATGTATAATATTGCTCTTCTAGGTTCATCCTCTTCTTCCAAAGCAAATGACTTTATTTTGGAACTAATGGAGTGATGTTCACCATCCAGTGCTTTACCCAAATGACCAGCTTTTCTGTATGATTCTTGACAGGATGGCTATCCAGCTGTGGAGTATGCCAAAGCTGACCCCTTCATTATCGACAAAAATGCAGCCTGTCATACTTGTCACTGTATGACAAGCACAAGTGAAAACACAGAAATAGTGTGGCCAATTGCCATGCCCCATTTCAGATCATCTGTTACAGCAGAACCCTGGGATCAAACTTGGAACAAATCTAGTTATTATATCACGGAAATATACGCCAGTAATTTCTATGCAATTTCTTCAGATCATATGCCATACTATGTTGAAACTCTAGAGAAATGGGGCCAGATCTTGCTGAAAGAATAACAGCATGTTAACAATGCACACTGTTATTAACATGTAAACCAGCCAGCAAATTCAAAGCAATAAACTTGTCACTTAATGTCTCTCCACTGTTCGCTTTACACACCACATCTTGCTCTTATCTTCCAGTTATTTCTAAGAACTTGCTGGGTTTTCATATTAATTATCCATTAAATTCGCTACTGAAATGAAGTATGAAATGGAGTGTAGCTACTGTTTTTTTTAAATGATGTGAGAGTAGTTAATGCATTGCCAAGCAACATCTTTAGCCCAGAACCGGTAGAATTTGAACTACTCAAATTCATTTGTGCTTGTAGTTAATTATTGTGAGAGGTTTTGGAAATGTTAAGTCAAATTTTTTCACCTCATTTTCATTTCTGTTTATTATAATTCAATCTTTCTTTGCCTCTATTTCAGCACCTATTTTGACTCTAATTCACTACATATTTTCTTTTCCATTCTTTCTAGCTTTCTTTCTCAATCCTGAAATCTTATCAGTTATGAAGAAACCCTGTTGCTCATATAGTTTGTTTACCCCTATGCTCTACTGCCTCATTACACCATTAACTGCTCACACTTCTACTCAATTAGAATGCAACAAAATTTTATGGGTGGAAAAAAATCAGTGAAGCTACCTGTCAGTACTCTGAACCCACATAAATATCTCAACATTAGTATTTTAGTGAAATAAGAGAACACACATTTGCATATGGGCAGAAAAAGTGGCATAGCCTAACAATTTATTAAACATGACTATATTGATTAATTAGCACAGGAAATTCTGTATACGACATTTGCAATCGTGGATTTTAGTCTTGTGTTCCTTTTCTATTTGCATTGATTATATCTGAGAATAATTTTAAATTCTATTTTGTAATTTCACTTTATTTGCTGCACTGCAATTCTGACAGTGTTTCAGAACTGCATTTAAATTAATCAGCTACAATTTAAATAATTATTTTTCTCAACTGTTAGTCACAGGTCAAACAAATTATTCTTCCCCAGATTACAAATTATAAGGGAGATGTAGAGGCTTCTCACTAAGAAAAAATAGAACAATAGCGCTCTGAAGTGGAGGGGAGTATTTTATGATACCATTCCTTCCAACAGTGTGGCTGTTGCATACTCCGTGGCCTACCACAGGAACCCACATTGAATTAGGCAGGAGACAAATGTAATACACAAGTACACCATGTTAGAATAGCTAGAAGTGGATTGTCTGAACTCTTCTGACCTCCATGAAATCACCCTTTGGAACTATCATTAAATCATTCCACTTTCCCTGTCGCCACCACCAAGAAACTACTGTCTTCAGGGCTGAAGGCTGGTGTACTTTTCAATATTACAATGGCAGGGAGATGGCAAACTGCCCTAAGCAAGTTGTCTGTAGCCAACTGCTAATGAGTACTAGCCTTCAAGATTATGAGATAATAAATAAAGCAAAGAACTGCGGATGCTGGAGATCTTAAGTAAACAAAAACAGAAATTTCTGGAGAAATTCAGCAGGCCTGGCAGCATCTGTGGAGAGAAAACAGGGGCAATGCTTCATGTCCAGTGAACCTTCTTCAGATGTTCTGAAGACTATAAGATGGAAAGTCAACCGGTCATCACTGGGAAGTATCTAATCCTACTTCTTTCCTGCTACAATATGACAACAACCTCTATTTAATCTTGTTGATCAGTACGTTATGCAAATATTTTCACATTATAAATTGTGGATTTTATAATTCACAGTTAGTGTCATTTATATTAATGGCTGATAGCAACATGACCCATTTATAGAGGTGAAATTCAAGATTTACAACGTTAAGTCGTTCAATTTTACCGTAATTTTTCAAAATGGCAATATTAACTCTTTAGTCTTCATGGATGATATTGAGATCAAAAGGTAAAGGATAAATTATTTGGCATGTCGCAATCCTCTTTGCTCCTGCAGTAAGCCCTAAAATACAGAGCTCTGCCATCCTGCCATAAAAATTGCTCTGAGTTTTCCCTGTCAAACAAGAATTGCTGCTCCTATTTGTCATTTGAATATCAGATCGGCCAATATTACGTAGTGAAGACAGCAGGTTAATATCAAGTTAATGATAATGCTCTAATCATCAGTTGATCATCACGGATTGATTAAATTGGTGAGTTAGTTTATTTAAAACAGTAAGACACGTTATAATATATGAAGCAGACATTACAGCAAATCAACTAATTTGTGAGCTTGCAACCAATACAAAACAACTGCCAGGAGAGAAATAGCACAGCATATAGAGTCCATACAGATGTACTTGCTTAAAGGCAGCATATGCAGACAACAGCCTATACTTCTGGAAATTATTAACAATTTATTCCATGACTCTAAGTTTTCATTTCAATTTCCAGCTAAGTGAAAATTCTCTGCAATTGAATTAAAATAATAGTCTACTCCAGCTAATTGTGTCCATCAATTTGATAAAATTAATTCCAGAACATATTAAAATGTAAAATTAAAGTCCCAGTGGTTTCATGAAAATGTAAGTTAGTTGCTGCATTGGAGGGTTATATTTTAATGTACACACATTCATTAATTTTGAAGATATAACTATGTAAAATTTTACTCCTTGATGTCTTTATCAAGGGCACCAAACTGCTCTTTTCCTAAACTATGGGGACATATCTTGCTTAAGTAGTTCTCAATTAATTGGCATTATGAAACCTGACAATCAACCTTTTGTATTCAATAAATCCATCATTTTAATACTTTAAAAAAGTAAATATTCACTTTTTAAGATATCTGCAAAATGGTTAAAGATGTAATATCACTGGCTCTTTATTGAGTATCAACAGGAGCAAGGCTAGCACAGGTTTCACAAACTGAAGCCGCAGTTTAAGTACATAATGGTTAGAAAATGTACTAATTCCTTTTCCCCATTTCAGTTACAAAGAAACTCCCCGCATTGTCAATCAGAAGGCAAAAAGATACTTTAACTGGAACTTCAAGCAGAATTAAGTAATACTCCACCAATTACTGTGCACTGTAGCAGAGAGATCAAGGCAAACATAGTTGATGAAGATCTTACTAGTGTACAGTAACACTAAATGACACTTGTCCGAATGGTTCTGCTCTTCTTATGGAATCTTTAATTATTCCAAAAATTTGTGCCTTGTGAAATAATATCTGATAGCAAATTTGTTAAATGTTAATTAAAGATAGGAAAGCAAAACATTATTCTTGAATTTGACAAAAAAAATCAAGTCTCGACATGTTAATGCCCTCTCTTTACCTCTTCATTGTCTAGCTAATGGAACTGGATCTCAGAACTGGTGAGATGCTGGATAGAAAGAATAAGATTAGCAATATTAAATTACATTATGGCTTTCTGCAAGAATTTGGAATAAAAGTATAATGCTTTTCTAATGCAATGTGAATCAAGCCTGTCCTGACAGTAAACATGAAAGGGTGGAGCTTCTCACTTTGAGGACAATCAGCAACCTGGATTAAATTGCACTGGTTTTCTAAAGTGAAGTCATGGTTCAAGTATCCACCAAACCTCTTTATATAATCACAAATGGAGATGGTAGGGTACTTTTTGGAATGGAGATCACTAACTAGTGATATTCCACAGGGATCAGTACTGTGACCTTTGTTGTTTGTAATACATATAAATGATCTGGAGGAGAATGTAGGTGATCTGGTTAGTAAGTTTGCGGATGACACCTAAATTGGTGGAGTTGCAGATAGTTAGGAGGATTGTCAAAGGATAAAGCGGGATGTAGATAGATTACAGATTTGGGTAGAGAAATGGCAGATGGAGTTTAATCCAGACAAATGTGACGTTATATTTTGGAAGATCAAATTCAGGTCTGAATTATACAATAAATGGCAGAACCCTTAGGAGCATTGACATACAGAGGTATCTGGGCATACAGGTCCACAGATCCCTGAAAGTGGCAACTCAGGTGGATAAGGTCGCCAAGAAGGCATACAGCACACCTGCCTTCATTGGCAAGGGCGTCGAATATAAAAGTTGGCAAAATGTTAAAGCTCCATAAAACTTTAGTTAGGCCACATTTGGAATATTATGTGTAGTTCTGATCGCACACACTACAAGAAGGATATAGATACTTTGGAGAGGGTGCAGAGAAGGTTTACCAGGATGTTGCCTAGTTCAGAGTGTTTTAGTTATGAGAAGAGGTTGGATAAATTCAGATTGTTTCCTCTGGAAATTCGGAGGCTGAGGGGCAACCTGATAGAAGTCTACAAAATTATGAGAGGAATAGATAGGGTGGACAGTCAGAGGCTTTTTCCCAGGGTGGAAAAGTCTACTAAAAGACAGCACAGGTTCATGGTGAGAGGGGAAAGTTTAGGGCAGAAATGTGAGGGAAATTTTTCACAAAGAGGGCGGTGCGTGCCTGGAATGCCTTATCCACCTGCGTTGCCACTTTCAGGGATCTGTGGACCTGTATGACCAGACACGTTAGCAACATTTAAGGCATATCTTGATAGACACATGAATGGGAGGTGAACAGAGGGATAGAAACCATGTATGGCAATAAGTACTAGGTCTAAATAAGGATTAGGAATCAGTGCAGACTTGGTGGGATAAAGGGCCTGTTCCTGTGCTGTACTGTATTGAATTGAAAATCTTCCATAAACAAGCATCAGACACCATAGTAGCAGATAATGTGAAGATAATAAAGCAATTAAGAAATATTCCTTGGTGTATTGAGAATGATAACCTGGTGCAGATTAATTAGCACCATGGAAAATGTGTTTATCCCAAAAATAATCATCTTTAGTAAACGTGTTTAGTCCACCATGCAAATAATCTGATATTAAGTCACTGAAAATAACTTCAAAATTCTATGCTGAAGTATTTAATAATTTCAATGGGGTACACTTATTAGCTCCTTTGTGAATTAAATATGTTTCAATATTTGAAAACTTTTTAAATGTGTCTTTGAAATATTATAAAACAAGCTTAAGTTGAGACTCCTCTTTGAGCTGTTAGACAGGCAAATCAGCAAAAACCTGTCAATCTCAATATTTTGAACTGGGGCATGACCAATTTGTGTGTAAGGTTGACTTCCCAAGTGAATTTTTGAATCAGCTTTAAAGATAGCAGAAATTCATTTTATACTCAATGCACTTCTACTCAAAATGTCATGATCTTTGATGCGATCTAACTATTTTCAGGAGAACTGCACTTGGAAAACCAGCACAATATAGCAGACCAAAATTCATGCTCTATAGAGCTGAGAACACGCGGAGCACATAAATTGCAAGGTTGTTCCACAATATATTCTTTATTCAAATAGTTGTTGGGAGTATACAACTTAAGCATTGCTGAAAAAAAGTAAACCTGTACTGACTGGACCCCAAGTGACCCGTGCTTACAAAACTTGAAACGCATTGTTTTATGTTAGATGTGATTCTGCAATTGGACAACATTTGCTTGACAATCCTGAGTGTGTAAAGAATTAGACTGACAATCAATTTAGGATCATCAGTTAGGCTCATAGTGTGATGGACTTTCATGTACTGAAAAATATAGGGCCCCTTTCTTTGCTGACAGTAAGAACATGTATACATACAATACCTGCTTCAACTCAACAAAATAAATGGCAGGTACTCACTAGTTAATTTCTCAGGGCAATGCCTTAACCAATTAGAGTCCACCAGCCTGGTTTATATTTAAACAAAACCTGGCAATTAACTGTCAATCATGATTTGTTGGTGTTTTCTCCATAGCACTGTCTCAAACAATCAGAGTACACCAATCAACACACTTCTCTCAAGCAATATAAACATTTTCCCTTGAATTGGTACTTTTGTGAATTGCCCCGATGAGTGCAAAATGAAAAGCTTTGACAAGATTAGTATATTTTTTCAGCAATATTCTCTATTCATTGAAAGTAAAAGACATAAAAACTTCAATTACGTTAAATGAAATGCTTAAATTTCATCACAATTCAATAGATCCTATAAAAGTAATATTGAACTTGAACCCCTCCACAAAGAAATCATACACATGCCTCAAGATCATAAGATTAACCTCTTCTACTCACTATTTAGTAACTGAATTGGAACATTTACACATTTGAAAAGTTACAATCAAAATTTATTCTTTTTTAAGATTCCAAAATTGTTTTCACTTTCAACATCAAGACTGCATGATGTCCGACAATTCAAGAAAATGGGTTCTAAAAGTAAGCAACAGATCTAAAAAAAAAATGGGCCATAATATTCTGTCCATGCCAGACTGGGATGGGTGAGCAGTGGTGAGATTTGGAAACTCATAGGAAGTGGTGGAAATTTGTGCAGGCTGAAGAGTCCCAACTGAGACCAGTTAATTCTCATAATTGGGTACTAAATTTGTCTTACCAGGATTTGCATTTGTGAGGAAGTGGTTGAGAGTGGGACTGGGAAATGAGTATGCAGCAGAATGGCCAAATATTCCTTGTGGCATGCAGTGAAATATTAGCAATAAAAATAATGAAGTGAAATAACTAATTTTTATGGGCCTTTTCCAACCTGATCCACTTTGTTGTTGAAATGGTCTGGCAAGAAATCAGGCCAGCAAGTTAAAATTGCAGGCAGTTTCCAATGAAATCATCGGAACCATAGTAATGTAAAATTGTCCACCACCAGGATTTGGACAAGTGAAATTCCTGTCTGCTTAGTTCAGCCAGTTAGAACCTAAATTCAAATGACATCAACGACATTAGGGAAGGTAAGTAACAATGGCAATTTTAACTATCACCCTGAAATAAAAGCAAAATACTGCATATGATGGAGATCTGAAACAAAAACGGATAGTGCTAGAAAAACTCAGCAGGTCTAGTAGTGTCCGAGGAGAGAGAAACAGAGTTAATGTTTTCAAGTCCAATGACAGGGTCAGACACAAAATGTTAATTCTGCTACTCTCTTCATAGATGCTACCAGACCAGCTGAGTTTCTCTAATGTTTTCTGGTTTAATTAACTGTCAACATTTCTGGTTTCTGCTGAACTAGAGTAGGATTAAAATCACTCCCTCGCTGCTTTCAGTTGAGCAAGAGTTTCAGATGAAGTAGTAACTGTTGATTGGGTTAGGTTTTGATCTCTTGCAAAAACTCAGCTGGCATTTGATATAAAACAAAAGCAAATTTTTTGTCTGCAGTGCAACTGCAATCATTCTCTGAGTCTATATATCCTTCCTAAAACACATATTATATTGCATTCAAATCTCCCTTTCCACCATTTATTGTAATAACCCTGTTGAGTCTGCTGGTGCAATAAAACATTTTGGACAGGCCAACATGTAATTTTGATGGATTAATGGATTTGGAAAACTGGAGAAAGCAAGAAAGACAGGCATTAAGAAATGAATACAAATGAGGAAAGAAATAGAAACAGATCATAATGTAAGGCATCAAAAAGATTCAAATGAATATTACAAAATACAACATCTATAAATGGAGAGGGCATGGGCAAGATGAAATATTAAAGAAAATAAAGGGGAAATTATAAGGGAGATAAAAGCAAATGCAAAACAGAAGTAGTTCAGAAGAGATAAATCAAGAAACATGAATAGGAAAATGAATTTGACAGGAAGTAAAAAGGAAAGTGACAATAGTTCATGGAGAAAATAATAATTGCAGAATTAAGCATAGGAGCAAGATTACTTAGGTAATGTTAGGAAAAAAATGGCAGGATATTAGAAAGATTGAAAAAAAAGGTTCCATTCTATAAAGATCCACGTACAAATGTTTAATACACTCCTATAACATTGCTGTGTACACCGGCATGCACCGACTCAAAAAAATTTATCACCAGAGAAACAACCGCATGTTACATCATTTAGTAAAAAGGACCAAAATAAATCACCAGGGAAAATTTATAAAAATATAATCCAGCCTCAGGGATTTAAGTACCTTGAAATATGAGATTGAATAGCTATATATTTGCAATTTTTACAATATATACGCGTCTGAACTTCAAGGCATACCAAAGATCAGGTGCTATGCTTGACCTTTCTGGTCATTCATTAATTAAAATATTCTCATTTTTTTTGGATTAGAAACTAATGAATGATAGCAGAACATGAGAGCACATTTTATATAGGCTCAAAACATTAATGAATTTTTAATCATTAATAGTTAAAAAGAAGAATTAAGACAGCAACAGGTAAAATTATGTCAGATGTAGAAAGATCTTTCCACGTTAAATGTCAATTTCCTACTCTGTTGCAGTCCTCCAAGAAAAACAAAATGTCAATATCCCATTTGTAATATCCAATGAGCAAGCACAACATCAAAACCAAGAAGCAAGTATTAGCAAAATGAAACTGTAACTAATTAAGAAGTCTGCTACACAAACTTTACACAGAAGCAGATGGAAATAACAGAAACAAGACAATTTTTCAATAACTAATTTAGAGACACAAGACATTTTGCATGGGGTTAAACGCACATCTTTATTAGTATTTTTTATTGAAGGAAATTAAGCATGGATGGCAACATCCAATAAAGCAGTGTAGATAAATAAGAAATTAAATAAAGTGTTCACAGGCATTTTCTTTTACCATGAGAGAAAAAGCACAACAGTTAAAATTAACCTCTTTTTGTAATGGGTGGGAGAAGAGGATAATTTGTGTTGTACACAAGGCTGCTGCCAGGCAACGATACAGGCAATTTCTCAGCCTCCTATGCATGTTTATTTAGCTAAGTCCATCCATCCATCCAACTTACAAAGAAGCTTAGCTACTCCTTCTGCTTTACTAACTCTAAAAACTTGCATTTATTGTACACTGTGTCAAGATACATTTTTACATGACTTTTTTTTGGAAAAGTAAACCTCTTTTCTAGGGAGCATGAGTTTAAAATTCACTTATGAATTCTTCATTCATGAATTATTACATCAAGCCCACTCATGGGAATTATAAATAGTATTTTCATGCCTGCTTGGGGAGCATGCTCTGTAAGCTATGACTGCTTGTTAATTTAGAAAACCAATACATTACTTAATGAGATAGCTTCAGCAATTCAGGTTCATGGGGGGTACACTGTAGAGTTCATTATTTCTAATGCTCAAAGTGATCTGACAAAATAGATTTTAATTAAACTAACTAACAAGAGCTTTTTTAAAAAAAATAAACAGTGATTACAATGCAGTCTTGTTTACCAGCATTTCCAAAGTAATTTCTGTCTTGCAGAACGTTTGTTTATTGGACTGAAGATACAACCATGAAAATATATTACAACCTTTTTCAACATAATATCTGATCGATGTATTTTGTTAAAAATTTGTTAAGTTTGTATTATTTCATGACAGTCAATTATAAAGTCATGTGTCCTTGAATTATTAACGAAACTCATTTGGACTGAGCAGCTGGCAAGAAATATAATGAATAATTAGGCATAAGAGGGCGTCTGTCAGTGTCTTGAGATAATCACTGAACAGATGGACGATTTTGATATCTTAGCAACTTCATATGGAGTGAGAACAGCAAAGGGAAAATATGTGTGTTACAATCTGCATCTGTACTTTTAAGAAATTTGCCATAATCCCAAGTTCTGCTTTGAACTGATTCGCTCCTCAATTATTTTGCTAGTGTCTATCTAATTGACATCACTCCATGAGACTGAAGCACATTTTTCTTACTTACCCCTACAATCATACATTAAAATGAGTCCATTCAAACTGTGCCAAAAATCATACCCTAAAACCTAGTGCGTGCATTATTGTTTTTCAATTTATACAAGCTTACAAACAATGGTAATACATATTAGCAGATAAAGTAATAAACCTTTTAAAACAAACAGAAGTTAAAAAAACAAATTTAAACAAATGTGTTTCACATTCACTCAAATATTTCTGGACTGATAACATGTTATAGGAATTTTTTTTTTGTTCTGCCTTCAAATGCAATTTTGATGCTCACATTTAAACTTATGTTATAAATATATGATTACAGGCAACAGGGGGCCAGTTGGTTTAATTGGTTGACTAGCTGATTTGTAATGCCGAGTGACACCAATATATGGATTTAATTCCTGTATGGGCTGAGGTTGCCACAAAGGTCCTTCTCAACCTTTCCTCTGCCTGAGGCATGGTGACCCACAGATTAAACCACCACCAGTCATCTCTCTCTTATGACAGAGCAGTCCTGTGGTTCAGTATGAATACAGCAACATCACAGTAACTTATATAACTGCCATAGATACAAGACATACAGTAACCCCGCCTGTGCTACGAGTAATAAAAAGACATGAATCACATTATTGCACTGCAAAAAATGTTGCAGCAGTCATTACATATGTATGAATATGTACAAATATTATTCCTATTTTAAAATATACATATATAATATATGTATACACACACACATATATATAGAAATCAGCATTACTGCTTGTAACAAAATACACAAGACAACTTTCTAAGCATAATCAATCAGCTTCCATGTGACTGCCAACAATCTATTCACAGGAAAACATGACAATCTCAGTCTTTATATTTTACTGCTGACCTTGAATCAGGTGCTGGAGATGTATATCAGCACTGTTGTTTAAAAGGCGAATGCTGAGTTGCTCTGGCAGGTTTTGACTGCTGCTGAAATTTCTACTGGTAAAAGAGATCAGTTGAGAAAGTCAATTGCTTTGTAACCCTGAAAACTGAGCAGCGTGCAATAAAATTCCAACCTTAAGAGCAAGGTATTGCAAGACTTTTTGCCTGAGATTATCTCAAACCAGATGTTCAATTGATAACAAACCAGCTGATGCTAAACTTTAGCACCTGTGTCAAAACCAGTTAACACTGATATTTATCTAAATATTAATCCTGAGGATTTGAAGTGTTTCAGGACATCCTGAGAATGTGATAAGATACTTTTCAAAATGTAAGTTCTCTCTTCAAAAAGAAACTCATTTTTTTGGAAATTATTCCAAACTCCACAGTGAAAGATTAAAGGAGGGCAAGGAAAAATGTTGATAAGGAAAGGGAATTCTTTTAAATACCAGAGTTAAAATAGACCATGTTAGACACCAGTTTAAATAAAAAAAATCAAACAGTCCAAAAGAAAAATGCTGCCTTTGTTTGCAAAGTCGAACATATTCAGTTTTACAACTTCTTTAAGATTGTTTTGGTGGTTTAAGATAACAATTAAAATAATTAGAATTCTCCTGGAATTTTCTTTCTGAGTTTAGTGTTTGTTACAATCTGACAATTTGGGTTGGATTGGCCAAGCCCCATGAAGATTGGGTTGGAGGCTGGTTGTGGGTGAATGAGTAGAGTCAGAAGGACTCCCCAGTGTATTCACACACTGGGGGCATTCCCAGGGCTGTGGTGGAAACAGGGCTGGTTTCCCACTCTGCCGGGTGCAGTTAGAGCCCCATTTTATACAGGTAGATGGCCTCTCAGCAACAGAACATGAAGATACCAGAACAGAAATTTCCATGTACCCAGGGGTTGATACACCATAGCCTCATTCACTAATCGTTCTTTAATAGGCAAGCGGACCTATCATCCCAATGTTGTTACCAGCTTCTCACCTTTTCATTAATTCGCTGTGAGCAACTGAGGCTGCCTCCATGTTTATGTGCCCTCCTACTCACCAGCCTGTCTCTGGCTGATATGGCTGTGGGCTCTCTGATTGTGTCTGTAGACTGGGAAGCCTGCCTGCCACCATTAATATGTAAAATCCAACAGTGAAGACAATTAGGAGGCCACCTCTTGAAATGCTGTGCCAGTGGGGCATACAGGTACCATGGAGAGATGCCAGTGCCCTCTGCAGGCCTAGCATCAGGGTTCTGATGTGCACCAGAAAATATGGCCCTTCGTTAGCTAAAAACCAAAGAATTGGCCAGCAACCATATCATCTCCCTGAACCTACCATCATCTTCAGGTTGAAGCTTGCTGAATTTTATCAAATCAATTTTAAATAATCTGTAGATAAACTGAAAAACGGAACACAAACTACTCTATTGTTCAATATTAACAGAGAATCAGAATGGTTCACCTTTGTAGGGAAGAAACTATGTTTGCCACTTCCACCTCAACATGAATAGGCTGCAGTTAAATTTTCATAGTTTTAATGATTTGAGGTAGTCCTAAAAAATATTTCATGAAAATACAGAAAGGCCATACAATTTAAAAAGAAATAAATGTTGGTTTGGTTCAGTTGGAATTTGGTATCAAGGATGACTTTGGTACTTGAGAACAGTATCTTGGCTGACAATTCAATGGAGTATTGCACTGTCTGAAATGCGATCCTTCAGACTGGAGATTATGCTGAACGCCTGTCTGCTTGTTCTTCTGATTTTAATGAATGTGTTTGATCTCATGGTACCAATTGAAGTAGTACTGGAAACCACGACCTATATTCGTTATGCAATAAAAAACAGATTACCCGGTCATTTATCTCTTTGCTGGGGATGGGACCTTGCCGTGCATAAATTAGTTGCTAAGGTTACTCACATTACAACAATAACTATATTATATAATTCATTCCAAATAAGTACCCTGGGATGTTTGACAGATGTGATAAGGTGCTACATACATACAAGATCTGGTTTGGTACAAGGTTTCCTTTTCCAAACAGCACAATCTTAATACGTTTTCTTAAAACCTTACTTGAAAGACAGAACAATCTCTGTCCAGAACTCATTTTCAACCTCTAGTCTCAGCACAATTACAATTCCACCTCAAAAACTGAGCAAAACTGTGAACTCAATATGCAGGGAAGCTAATTACCACATCAGTGGAGCTACTGTATCACTGCATTGACATAGATTGTGATCCAGGATATCTGAATTACTCAGTGATTCAAACCACAGTGTATTACCATCTAGGCTACCGAACATATTGATCACAACACCCATCAACAGTAAAGATAGGTATCTTTCCAATCAATCTTGATTATTATCATCATACAGTGATAAGTAACAGTCTGATTTTCATATTAGCATACAGGTGCAGTTAAATTTCAGACAAATTTATACACTGAATCTTTCAGTGATAACCCTGATAATCTTGTATATATCTCTAAGTCTGGTATTGCTCAGTCCTGTGAATCTGTATAAAGTGCCAAGCAAAGAAAAAGTTCTCAGTCACAGATGAGTCACTCTTGTGCCAGTTATGGCTATGTTTGCCCTCACATAGTTACATTGGTAAATTATATAGAGGCTGCAAGTTGCAGAAATGGAGTTAACACCTCAGATAAGTGAACTTTAGTCATAACTGATGGATTTTTATCAGAAATTATTAATTCTGGCAAGTTTCAGGGATCATTTCTCTCCAGAAGTGCTAGTGAGATTTCTCATGTTATTCTCCACAACCCACCTTATTAATCATGTATCTCAACTCTATGGCACCATGCCTGTCCTATTTTACCACTCTCCAGAGACAGAAATATTTGTCATTGGATTTGGATTCCCAGCGCTGGTGCCACTTTGGTCATGCATCAGGCCAAGTGTAACCAAGCCCTTCACTGTGTACGTAGTAGGAGGGAAACCAGAAAGGAATGTTTCTTGGTCACATAGGTAACACAGCTGACACTTCATTGCAAATATAAATGGATTGCTGTTTAAAACCAAGATATACAGTTTACCCATCCTTACCATCATCCCATCTCAGAACCCTGTCTCGGGGAGTGCTACCTTTAACCCAATGCCCAGTGTAGCAGCACATTTTCTCATTGTTCAATATATGACCATCACACACTGAAAAGCTTTCAAATTGTTGAAAACATCACTCTTATTCAGCATCAGCGTAAGTGAAGAATAAACAAATAAAAATTACACCTGCTCTGGGAACACTTAGGAATTGACATGCTGGTTGCACCCAACTCTGCACTGCTCTATCAAGTAGAAGCTGATATTAATGTCCTCACGTTCCTCCTCAGAAGAATGCTGCCACTACTCCAACTCTTCATAGATTATTATATCCCTTCTTGCCAGAAAGCCAGAACTATTCTGGCTGGACTGTGCTGCAAGGTTCGGACAAGAGGTGAAATACATGTATGTGGATTTTTGACATAAGAACCTTATTCTGATGAATACAGCACATACCACGTTGCACAAATACAAAAGCAGATTGAAGGTGCTGTATTATTACTGATTCCTTGACACCCTCCCACCTCCCTGTAGCCCTGCATATAAGAGCACAGCGGTGAATACTTAATGTTCAAGGTATGAAGAATTCACTTCTGTGGCCTTAGATAACCTATGAAATCTTGGATTCTCTTTATAAGCTATGACTTTTAAGGTCATCTACGATTACTTTTGCTTCACTTAGATACCTGTCTTCAGGCTGCAAAACTGCTTGTGATCAGATTTGTAAGCCACAGGATTAGACAATACATGAGTTACACGTGCAGGGTGCTACAATTGCTGATGTCTTTGACCTATATTATGTAAGTGCCTGATTAATGCAATTGCCTTGAAGGGTCTCATATCACTGACAGGCAGAGCCCACATGCTAAGATAGAGAAGAAACACTTACTCCATCTACACTAGGTGTTATCACAGCCATTTTCCATGTCCATTGCTCCCATACAAAACATGAGTATGAAATGATGTGGAGGTCCAAAAGCTTGTGTGATTCCAGATAAACCTGTTTGACTATAACCTGGCGTCGTGTGACTTCTGACATGAGTATGAAAGACAACGAAGCATGCACACAGCACAGTGAGTCACAGACTCAGTTGGTAATCAAAGTGCCCAACTCACACCTCCACGTTCCTTTCTTCCTTGCACTCCCTGTCAAGCCAATCAGTATTGAATGTCCACACACTGCTTTGAATTATTGTTTCATCTCCTGACATTATTTCAAGCACCTGTAGCTTAGTAATGCCAATCTACATGCTGCATTGCTCCTCTGTCAATGGCAAGGTGGTTGAGACCCTCAGACTGCAGACACTTCAAGTGGCCCTCTGACTATGTCCAAGCCCTGATATCGGATGCTGCCCTTTATGTTAGTTTCTGGGACACCCCAAGTGAAGTCTTTCTTGGCTTGATTGAGCACTACTCCTGATAGGCTTTGACATATGGCCATTTGGCTGATGCTGTGTGGTTGCCATATGAACCACTGGCACATGGTGTAGCTGTAACTGTCTCAACATAGTAACGTGTCCATCCTCTTGACTGATAACCACAGACAACTATGACAAGCTGCCTGGCTTTGTGTCTGTGTTAAACAGCAAAATAAGATAGAAGTACTGTGAGCCTTTCACCACTGAATGAGACAGCAAAGCTCAACGGCAGGGATGCCGCGCTCATCCAAGTAGGTGCAGACTGAGTGAGTGCAGGGGAGTCAGTGAGGAGCCCTGAGATGCACTCTTGTCCAATCCATGAGTTGGCTGCCTGTCCCCATGTGCAAAGGGTCCTGGCAGCAGTGTGCCAATGAAAAGTGTCAGTGTGGTCTAAAGTGCAGCATTGAAGTGAAGAATTGTATTGTAAGTGGGATGAAAATGTGCCATGATTATTTGGTGAGGCTCTGTGGATAGGGACATGTGAGTGATCACTGTCCTCAGGTGTTGGTGGCTATTGTCCAGAGGAACAAACAGTGAGCTGGAGTCATCAGATATCCACTCTGACGTTCACTTTAGGAATTGTTGCCATTTAGTTTCGCTCTGACACACAAGAACATAGAAAATCAATGAGACAAGATTAAGGATCAAAGGCATGTTACTGCGTACAATAGGCCTCTCATTGTTCACTAGTTAGAATCTCATCGTGCTGTTCAAAACTTGATTTCAGATTTGGACTTCCTTTCCTCAATATTGTGAATTACATTTCTTCTAATTCCTCCATATTTTCCCAGCGTCTCACCATTGCTCATGTCATTCGGGGTATGGGAATATTCCTCCAACAGTGTTGATGATCTATTTTAGGAACCAAAAATGATTTAATACTTTTGAAAGGACCAGCAATAATTACTGCAAAACACATGCCGCTCTTAAAATTTTCTCTCACTCAAAGCAGAATGTTAGCAAGAATATAATGCCTTATAGAAATACTCAAAGAGCTTACCCTAGAAACAACTACTTGAAACAATGAAAGGAATGAGAGGGTAATCTATTTAGCAGTTCCCTGAGAACATGTTGTTTACCGATTCTTGTGACTATAAAATGACACAGGAAACAGGAACTTTCAAAATTGGGGCAAATGTATGTGAACCACAGACAAGATAACTCTCTTCTTTGTTCTAAGGGCTGACATCACATGTTGGTATATACAGAATGTGTTTGAAGATTGAAAATAATTTAATGAATTTTGAAAGGAACAACCTAATATTTTCTAATATAAATTATAGACTGTGGGTTACCGCCAAACAGTGTGGCAGTCCTTTTGAATTCAGATGCTTTCAACCTCTTACAACCTTTCTAGTAACTGTAATTCATCAAATAACCCATTACTATTCACAACACACTCCCATGAAAACCTGACATGCATGGTTTACCTGGGGTCTGAATACCAATGAGGAGAATACAGACATCATAATACATGGGCCAGTGAATTTCCAGGGGAATATCCTTATCTCTTTAGACTAGTTGCAGCTGGCTATTCAAATATAGAGTTACGAGCTGGTTGGAAAATTAAATCATTTGCCCAAAGACCAAGGACACAAACTTCAGGAGGGTAAGGAGCAACTTTTCCCACAAACGAACATGATTTCTTTAGTTGAACACAGCAGGCCAAGCAGCATCATAGGAGCAGAGAGGCTCTCTGCTCCTATGATGTTGCTTGGCCTGCTGTGTTCATCCAGCCCTGCACCTTGTTGTCTCGGATTCTCCAGCATCTGCAGTTCCTACTATCTCTGATTTCTTTAGTTTGTTGGTTGCTTGATCTCTAAGACAAGACTACAAACAATCGTTAAATACACATATTCTGTAGTTCTGTTCTGAGAAAGGATCACCGGACCCAAAACATTACCTCTGATTTTTTTCTTCATAGATACTGCCAGACCTGCTTAGCTTTTCCAGCAACTTCTGTTTTTGTACACAATTCTCTCACTTTGGCCTAGCCAAGGATTTCAATTTGATTGCTTCAAGTCCTTACACTTTTCATTTGTTTTGTGCAACTTCTAACTTTTTAACTATCTAAAATTTTTAAAATTAGTTTCCCATAGGCTGAACCTTAAGACTTTTTTTTGGCTAAGGTTTATCTTTCATGGAGGGTTTCTGTTCATAAGGCCTAGCGTGTTTTCTCCCATTAGTGTCCCAAATCCAGCTACCTACCCTGCTCCAATGGCATCCCTTAGATCTGATAGTAGCCCAGTTCTGCAACTCACCGTAACTGGAAGAACTTGTCACTGCTGCGATATTCTGAAATAGATCGGAATCTTTGGGACCCATACCATCCTTAAAAGGCCATTGAGTACTCAGACAAGCTCTGTTAGTCTCCTCTGCCGTGCCAGGGTAAGCGTCTGCTACTGCACACCCACTCAATCTCTGCTACTGTACCCACCTGCCACCAAGGCTCACTCTCTACTGTTCTCACAATCAGAGCAACATCTTCCCTCACTCACTCATTCTAACCCCCACTGTCCTAACCCTTTTGAACTCTACTCACCCACTCAGCACATTTCACCTGCACCAGCACTAACAGTTGTGCCTTCCACTTTCATCTCACTTAATCCCTCCTTTGCTCTCATTTCAGTCTACAGCATAGCAATAAGAGACAAGATGGGTGGTTGGCTTTCCAACATTCAGCTTCTCACCCCCAAGGAGAGGATCATAAGAACATAAGAAATAGGAGCTGGAGTAGGCTATCTGACCTGTCAAGCCCATCTTGAATCCTGACTCTAAATGCCCTGGGTGGTCAACAGACAGTGCCCGAGCCTCTGAACAAATATTGGAGGCTGCCCTTGACTTCCTGTCGTGGAGCTTTCTGACTAGGGTAACACAGTGGCTCACTGGTTAGCACCGCTGCTTCACAATGCCACAGACCTGGATTTGATTCCAACCTCGGGCAAATGTCTGTGTGGAGTTTACACGTTCTCGCCATGTCTGCATGTGTTTTCACTGGGTGCTCCAGTTTCCTCCCACAGTCCAAAGATTTGCAAATTAGGTGGATTGGACATGCTAAACTGCCCACAGTATTCAGGGATGTATAGGTTAGGTAACTTAGCCATGAGAAATGCAGGTTGTGGAGGGAGGTTCTAGGTGGGATGCTCATCGGAGGGTCAGTATGGACTTATTGGGCTGAGTGGCCTGTTCCCACACTGTGGGAATTCTATGACTGAAGGCTGTCTCCCTTAACTTATCTGAGGACTGCTGACAACAACCATAAGCTTCTTATTTTTATATCTGCACTAAACAACAAGGCAAGACACAAGTGCTATTGAACCTGTTAGCTCTGGCTTGGGGGGGAAAAAGCACAAAAAGGTGAGGCAAGATAAGGCAGACACACTGCAAGCATCCAGATATGCTTAAAACGAGTGAGCACTAAGACAGTGATCTGCAGCTTAGCTGAATCCATGAGTGAGGGGCATGTCCCTGTTTCAGCACCATTGCAAGTGGCCAATCTGTCCCGAAATGCAGCTTTAAAATGCAGAAGCCTCCTATCTTTGGATCAGATAGGGACAAAGGGTCCTGAGAGGCTGGCAGGATGGGGGTGGGGATGAGTGTAATCAATGCTCTGGAGCATGCCCTGAGATTTTTGTGCCAGGTGTCTAAAATGACGGTGTGGGGAAGCAAGCAGCAAGGTGAATCGCCAGATCCTGCCATGATGTTCATGTCGGGTTTTTCTGAGTCTTGTTTCTGTGTGGTGGGTGGTAGGATGGGAAGCTGCATATTGCTGAAGTGACACGTGAACTTAATGACACCAATAACAAGCGATAATCCCTGTTATTAGGTATCTTGCCACAGCCTAGCAAGAACCTCATCTCAACATCTGGAACTTAGTTAGAAAATGCAGCTTGTCGCTCCTAACCTGGAGAAAGGCCTTACTGGACATATTACATGGTTCTCCCAGATTTATTGCTTTGGTCCATATCATTCAGAGCCCCAGAAGAATCTGCCATTTGGTACTGCTTTAAATCCTCTTTACAGCAGCAGACCTGGGAACTCAGGAGAATGTAAATATTGAACCTGTAGCACAACAGACAATGACATTATAAGTGGAATCATATAGGGGCCTGAATAACGTTGGGTATGTGGAGATTTGTGGTAGAATTGGACGGTAAGTCTGGCAATGCCTATCTAAATGTCAGGAACACTTCACTCTATCTTTTAGGCTTTTTACAAGATGTGTGACAGATTTTTGTTAGGCAGTGGTGAGTTGCCAATTAAGGAGGATTACTGCCCAACTCACCTCATTAATGTTCAGCTTTCTGGTTTACCAAGCTCACCAAACAAGCTAAACTTTCATAAAGCTCGACATAGAAATCAGAGCAGATATCTGGTAAATTCAATTCACTGCTTGCTCCAAACAACGGACATCAGGCACCATTATTCAGGGCACGTTCCATAGGCACCAGCACATGCACTCCATGTTCACGGACATTGGCATCTAATATTTGCTAGCCTCTGAAAATCCTCATGGTAAATCCCCAATCAGATTACCGGAAACTTCTGCACTTCAAAGCTGCACCTCAGGCTACATTGGCAATTGTCATTCTAATGCAGTTGCAAGGATACTGTATGCTCAGGGACATGCACCCATAGACTGGACCATGCTACATCTCTGAGCTCTTTACCATGGTGTTCACTCACACTAACTCTACTTGGATGCTCACAGCATTCTTGCTTTGTATTGCCTGCTTTCCTTTGTACATTTTGCCACCTTAGACAAAGATACTGGGCTCATATTATTTCTGTGTGGCCTTGCCATCTAGGGCAGACCCAAAGGAAGTAAGTTTGCCATGGTTGTCAGCAGTGCTCAGTCAAGTCAAGGGGGATAGCCTTCAATCAGGGACCCCAGCATAGTTAGTCTAGGTAGCCTCTGATGCCAGTGAACAGGCTTGGAAGCAGTCAGCCAGTCAGCCATTTGGATGTCAGGATGTTCTCCACATAAGATGAGAGGAGCCAAATGTCAAGCAGCCCACCATATTTGTTGCCTCTTTGTGTCCTATTGGGGTCTGTTTACCTCCTGAAAGGAGAGACAGGCATGTGTTAAGGGAGGTGGAATTGGGTGTTATGGCTGTTACTGTTGGCGCAGAAGGGGATGTATCCTGACTGAGTGTGTAGGCAGTGCACTGAGCATGCATGGTGTCGAGGGTTGGGGTGGGTAACAAGAAGTGAAGGAAGATGTTTTAGGCAATAGTGAAAATGTAAAGCATGAGCTTCGGTGGGAGCTGGTTACAGTAGCAGAGTTAGAGTGCGAGATATCAGAGAGAAGATGGTGGCACTTCCACTGAGAGTGGAGAAGATCATTGACCTTCATCCTAGTGTAGCGTACATTCCTCCAGATGGCTGACACTGCTCGAACCTGTGTGGCAACCTTAGCCCAGGCTGGCATGGTCTGGTGTTGTGGACTCATCTTTGGTCCTGGAGGAGGAAGAAGTCCCACTTCTGCACCATCCTGACTGACAAGACCTCCAGGCCCCTTCCTAAAAAACAGAGAGCCAATTTCCCCTGTCTGCCATGTTCAGTAAATGTCAGGAACTGTGCAGGGCAGTGACAGACTGGCACTGCATATCCATGTGCACAACCGACAATCCAAGATGGCACAGGTACAAGGTACTGGTCAGTCCTAGGATATCCAACAAGTGGCAAATTGTTTTAGGAACATACACGGGTCAGGAACTGATTGTGAAGAATGCCGTAGGTGCAGGTTGGTAGTCAACAAGACAAGTTTGGTAAGATGTGGTGAGAACACCTGCTAGCCCTCAGGGTGGAAATTCCTCCAAAAATTCAATACAACTTGTATTCAGCCAACAAAAAGTAAGATTCAGTTCTATATGTTGATATTTCAAATGGCTGCCCCAAAATTAAAATTTAAATTAATTACTCTTTACTCTTAATTAAATAGTATATGTATTTAGGTATGTGGGTGCAGCATCCTATTATTATCATGCGTACCTGTTACAAGGCAGTCCCCATGTCTATAATAACCCAACAATAACGTGTAAGCTTCTTTACTTTTTAGGTTTTCAGTTTTAAATTTAAATGTGAAAACTATATTTGTTGCAAGGCATTAAGAGTCCATTGTGTAATAGAGTTATGTGTGCGCCAGGGCACATGTGGGTGGCAGGTTTCCTCCTGAAAAGGGCATGATTCATCAGGTTGGGTTTTTATATGACAAAATACATATTGATTATGTTATAATTTGAACTTAAAATCTCTGAGTCACCAGCCAACACAATAACCGTTACAAAAACAGAAATTGCTGGAAAAGCTCAGCAGGTCTGGCAGCATCAGTGAAGAGAAATCAGAGTTAACATTTCGGGTCCAGTGACTGGTGAAGGCTGGTACAATTACAACATTTAAAAGGCATCTGGATGGCAATATGAATAGGAATGGTTTAGAGGGATATGGGCCAAATATTGACAAATGGGACTAGATTTATCTAGGATATCTGGTCAGCATGGACAAGTTGGACCAAAGGGTCTGTTTCCATGCTGTAAATCTCTATGACTCTATGACATTCCTCAGAACTGATGGTAGCTAGGAAGATGTCGGTTTATATGAAGAAGATAGGGTGGGGTAAGAGGGTAAGGAATAAACGATAGGTGGGGACAAAAAAAGAGAGAAAAGCAGTTGGACAGACAAAGGAATGTATAACGATCTGGTTAGGAGAGTGAATAGGTGTTAATGGAGACTGTTAGTGGCTAACAATAGACAGTGTGTAATGGCAGACTATGCGATGACAAGGCCTGTGTGGGAAAGGGGGCTCAGACATGGGAGAGTTCAGGCCCTAAAATTATTGAACTCAATATTGAGTCCAGAGAGCTGCAGGGTCCCCAAATTGAAAATGAGGTGTTGTTCTTCTAGCTTGCACTGAACTTCGCTGGAGCACAGCAGCAAGCCTGAGACAGAGATATTGGCCAGGGAACAGGGTGGTGTGTTAAAGTGACAGGCAACTGGAAGCTCAGGGTCTTTGTTGCGAGCAGAACATGGATGTTCTGCGAAGCGGTCACCCAGTCTACACTTTGTTTCCCCAATGTGGAGGAGACCCAATGCAGCCAATACAGAAGACTAAATTGTGGGAAGTGCAGATAAAGTGCTGCTTCACCTGGAAGGTATGTTTGGGCCCTTGGATACTGAGGAGGGAGGAGGTAAATGGGCAGGTGTTACACCTTCAGTAGTTGCAGAGGATGGTGCTGTGGGGCTGTGGAGGAGTGTTGGGGCTGAAGGAAGAGTGGACCAGGGTGTCCCGGAGGGAACATCCCTGCAGAAAGCAGACAAGGGAGGGGAGGGGAATATGTGTCTGATGGTGGCATCTTGCCGGAGGTGGTAGAAAAGGCACCTGATGATCTTCTAGTTGTGGATGTTGATGGGATGGTAGGTAAGGACACGGGGAACCCTATAGCTGTTATGGGAGGGAAGAGAGGGGTCAGGCCCAGTTGAGAGCCCTGTCAACAACGGTGCTGGGGAATCCTCGGTTGAGGAAGAAGGTGGACATTTTGGAGGCTGTCTTGTTGGAGTTGGCCTCATCAGAACATATGCGATAGAGAGAATCAATGTAATTTACATGTGAACTGGGAGAATGGAATGGAGTCTTTACAGGAAGGAGGGTGCAAGGATGTAAATTCCAGGTAGCTGTGGGAGTAGGTAGGTTTATAGTTGATATTAGTGGCCAGTTTATCCCCAGAAATGGAAACAGAGATGTCAAGGAAGGGAAGGGAGGAGTGAGATGGACCAGGTGAAAGTGAGGATAGGTGGAAAATGGAAGCAAATCAATGAACTTTTCTAATTCCGGATGAGAGAGGGAAGCAGCACTCGTGATAATAATAACCGTTACATTACTATAACCAGAATGTTGTTAAGTAACCAATCAACAACAATCATCCATTTGATCTTTAGTATCAAGAAGTAATAGGACACAATTCAAACTCAAGAATATGTCTCAGAGATAGTAGGAACTGCAGATGCTGGAGAATCTGAGATAACAAGGTGTAGAGCTGGATGAACACAGCAGGCCAAGCAGCATCAGAGGAGCAGGAAGGCTGACATTTCGGGCCTAGACCCTTCTTCAGAAATGGGGGAGGGGAAGGAGGTTCTGAAATAAATAGGGAGAGAGGGGGAGGCGGATAGAAGATGGATAGAGGAGAAGATAGGTGGAGAGGAGACAGACAG
>NC_063350.1:27121404-27144793 GCF_021869965.1 Rhincodon typus | reverse complement strand
CTGTCTGTCTCCTCTCCACCTATCTTCTCCTCTATCCATCTTCTATCTGCCTCCCCGTCTCTCCCTATTTATTTCAGAACCTCCTTCCCCTCCCCCATTTCTGAAGAAGGGTCTAGGCCCGAAATGTCAGCCTTCCTGCTCCTCTGATGCTGCTTGGCCTGCTGTGTTCATCTAGCTCTACACCTTGTTATCTCAAGAATATGTCTCGTTTGTTTGTCTCTTACTTTGCAGCTCCAGTTTTAACAGAGTTGTTTATACAGCAGAATCAGCATAGCAAAATGAATAACCATTCAGTTCTTTGGTTCATCCTAGCATCATAGCTGGTATGGAGCTTGATTCTGTCAACCTTGTCAATAGATAATGCTTTTGTCTATCAAAACCTCAGTCTCAACATCCTCCATTGAGCTAGGATGAACAACTTTTTAGAGGGAAGAGTGCTCTAGACTTTCACAATCCTCTGGACTTTCACAACACCTCCTAAAATCTGTACATCCTTGTATGTTATAATCTGCCCGTACTGCACACAAAACAAAATGTTTCACTGCACTCAGTAACATGTGATGACAATAAATCAAATCAATCCAAATTTTTGTGTGAAGAAGTGCTTTCTGACATCAATTCTGAGTGGACTATCTGTATTTTAAGACACCTTATTCAGAAACCTTCCAACCAACAGAAATATTTTCTCTGTTATCTTCTCACGCCTTTTCATTAATTTAAACACTATAGTCAGATCTTAATCTTTAGGAATACCTTCTATCTCAGGGCAACTAGAGGCTTGGACTGTACTTGCTTCATTGCAAGAAGTATAACAGTTAAAATGGATGAATTTGGAGCCTGGATAAATGCTTGTAATTATGATGTTGTTACTATCACACAGAGACATGGTTGAAAGAGGGAGAAGATTGGCAGCTTAACGTTCTGGATATCAATGTTTTAGATGAGACAGAGGATGAAGTAAAAGAGGTGGGGCAGTTACATTAGTCGGTAGGGAGCATATCACAGCTGTGTTGAGGGAGGAGGACACCCTGGTGGGATCTTGAAGCATGACATTATGGGTACAGCTCAGGAATAAGAAGGGTGCAATCACAGTGCTGGAGTTGTATTACACTCCTCCCTGCTGCCAGCGGGAGATAGAGGAAGAGATATGTAGTCAGATTCTGGAAGGACGTGAAAATAACAGGATTGTTATGGTGGGTGATTTTAACTTCCCCTATATCAGGGGTTTGGATGGGGAGCATTTTGTTAAGTATGTCCAGGAAGATTTTTTGAAACAGTGTGTAGATAGTCCAATCAGGTAGGGGGCCATACTGGACCTGGTATAGGGAAATAAGTCCGCAGGTGATCACAAATCCATTGGGGGAGCATTTTGGGAATAGTGATCGTAATTACTTAAGTTTTCAGATACTTATGGATAAGAAGAAGAGTGGACTTTGGTTGAATGTGTTAAATTGGGGGAAGGCCAACTATAACCAAATTAGACAAGAACTGGAGAATGTGGATTAGGAGCAGCTGTTTAAGGGTAAATCCACATTGGAGTTTTCTAAGGACCAATTGATTTGAGTGCAGGACAGGCATGTTCCTGTGAAAATGAAGGACAGGAATGGCAGGATTCAGGAACATTGGATGACAGGGGAAATTATCAGCTTAGTCAAAAAAGGAAGCATGCCTAAGATTTAGGCAACTAAAAACAGACAAAGTCTTTGAAGAATATAGAGAAAGTAGGAAGGGGCTCAAACAGAGAGTTGGGAGGGCTAAAACAGAATATGAGATGTCCTTGGCCAGCAGGGGTACGGAGAATACCAAGGCATTCTATACATATACTAAGTAAGATAGTGGCTTGGGAAAGAGTAAACCCACTCAAGGATAAAGGAGGGAGGTTATGTGTAGAGCCAGAGGAAATGCGAGAGATCCTTATTGAGTACTTTACATCAGTATTCACCAAAGAGAGAGACGTGAGGGATGTTGCGGTTAGGGAAAGGTGTGTGAATACTCCAGGTAGGTCAACATAATGAAGGAAGAAGTGTAGAGTGTCTTGAAATGTATTAAAGTAAACAAGTCCCCAGGGCCAGATGGGATCTATCCCAGGATACTATGGGAGAAAAGGGAGGAAATAGCTGGGGCCTTAACAGATATCTTTGCATCCTCTTTGACCTCAGGTGAGGTTCCAGAGGAATGGACAATGCAGTTCCTTCATTTAAGAAGGGAAACAGAGATAATCTAGATAATTACAGGCTGGTGAGCCTGATGTCAGTGGTGGGAAAGCTGTTGGAGAAGATACTGTTGGAGAAGAGATAGGATTTATTCACATTTGGAAGTGAATGGACTTGTCAGTGACAGGCAGCATGGGTTTATGCTGGGGAAGGTTATGTCTCACCTACTTGATTGAGTTTTTCAAGGAGGTGAAAAGAATGATTGTTGAGGGAAGGGCAGTGGATGTTGCCTACATGGACTTTAGTAAGGCATTTGATAAGGTACCTCATGGCAGTCTGGTACAAAAGGCAGGGTCTCATGCACTCCGGGGTGAGCTGGCTAGATGGATACAAAACTGGCAGGTCCCAGAAGACAGGGAGTAATCGTGGAAGGGTGCTTTTCAGAATGGAGATCTCTAACTAGTGATATCCCATAGGAATCAGTGCTGGGACCTTTGTTGTTTGCAATTTATATAAATGATCTGAAGGAAAGTGTAGGTGGTCTGATTAGTAAGTTTAAGAATCACACCAAGATTGGCAGAGTTGCAGACAGTGAGGAGGATTGTCAAAGGATAAAGCAGGATGTAGATAGATTGCAGATTTGGGCAGAGAAATAGCCGAAGGAGTATAAACCAGACAAATGTGAGGTGATGCATTTTGGAAGATCAAATTCACATGCAAATTATACAATAAATGGCAGAACCCTTAGAAGCATTGACACACAGAGGGATCTGGGCATACAGGTCCACAGATCCCTGAAAGTGGTAACGCAGGTATATAAAGATGGTCTAGAAGGCATACAGCATGCTTGTCTTCATCGGCCAGGGCATCAAAAATAAGAGTTAGTAAATTATGTCACAGCTGTACAAAACTTTAATTATGTCACATTTGGAATATTGCATACAGTGGGAGTGAACTCCTACCTATCTGTTCCACTATCCACCTTCTATCATCGCTCCCCTCCCCACTATTTATTTCAGAGCACCCTTCTCCTCCCCCATTTCTGAAGAAGGTTCCAGACCCGAAACGTCAGCCTTCTTGCTCCTCTGATGCTGCCTGGCCTGGTATGTTCCTCCAGCTCCACACCTGGATTATATTGTATTGTGTTATTGTATTGTATTGTTATCTGCCCTTAGAGTTTAACCTTTTTTTTAAATTAATCTTCATTCGCCTTCCTCCAAAGCCAAAATCTGATATATCTTGTATACATATATAGATATATACATACCAACCACCTGTACCCACTGTTTACATTTGCATACGCAACCAAGGCTAGTCTTCATCAGATATCAAGCAGAACAGAACTAGTGGGGTTTGGGGAGGGGAGGAATTCTAGAAGTTTGGATTTCACCCAAACTGTTGAATTTTAACTCCAAAACATTTATATTTTTATTGCCAGGATTCCTACTGGGCATTAACCTGATTCTTCGTGGCTTTGCTCCAGTCAGGGAGCACACTAGAGGAAGATGCAGATCCTACTGTATGCAGAAGCTTGGTGACTGAGGAGATGTACTCCTGGCTCTCAAGCAATGCTGTGAGGCCCTTATCTGTTCAAGAAAGGCATTTTCAACTCCCTTCAGCTGCTCAGTGGTCCCTGACAGCTAGAATTAAACCTGCATGGCAGGTTACTACTGATATTGGCAGCCTCCCTATAATATTTAAATGGTCAACCAGCTCCTAAGAGCATTGACTTCCTTCCCACATTTTCATTAAAGCCAAAATGGGTGGGTTCAAAGTGGGCTGAAGTTGGGGTCTGAGATGTTTAATGTTTTAACATCTTGGTGAATTTGAGGGATAAAATTTACGCCAATGTTGTTCACATTAGCCAGAATTCCCAAAACACGAAATCACAATCTGCCACAGCAATGTGAAGGATTACTTTATTCTTAAAAGTGCCTGAGAAATCAATGAAACATGACATTTTAATTTGTCATTTGAAATAGCAAATTAGCTGTAATAATTAAGTTATAGGAGCTTTATTATTAAAACTGGTCATAGACGTTTTCCAGTCTTCTTCATGGGTTAGTTGTTTATTTGAAGTGAGTCTGTTAGTGTAAAAACTCTAAATCTGCATATCTAACATGTTTTTTGATGTTGTTTATTTCATTAGTGTACCATGCCAGATGGAGCTTCTACAAAACTATAACTACATTTGTTAAGGTTTAGTACCCAATACAATGTTGAATTTTAAATGCTTGCTCTGAATTGTCTGATGCTATTGGGTAAGGCCTTAAGAAATAGGAGCAGGCATAGACCAGTAGACCATACAGCCGACTGAGCCTGTACCACTGTTCAGTGTGACCACAGCAGATCTTCAACCACAGCTCAGCTTTCCATTTCCCATTCATGCTATTTTCTCACTCTCCATTTCCTTTGATTCCGTAACAGACAAAATATTGATGTATCTCATCCTCAAACAATGGAGCATTGACAATGCCCTGAATGATTCCAAAGTTTCATGACCCTTTGAATAAATTGATTTCTCTTTATCTGAGTCTAAATTATTGTGCCCTGACTCTGAAACTGTGGCCTCATGTTCTAGATTCAACCTCTGAGTGTCTACCCTTTCAAATCCCTTCAGAATACTGTGTTTCAATGAGAATGCTATTCATTCTTCTAAACCCCAAAGAGCACCAGCCAAATTCACTCACCCTCTCATCACAGGATGACCTTTTCATCCCTGGAAGGAAGCTGATGGACTTGTATTGTACCACCTCGGCTGCAAGTAAATGATTCCCCAGATATTGATAGATAAGGGCTGAATCTTCACCTTGTCATGCTGAGCAAACTTGCATCAGGAAGACAAAATGGGAGGTATGCAAGGCCATATTTGTAAACTGCCCCTCTAATTCCTGCTACCCGCTTCCTTTACCAGGTCAAGAAATATGACTTAACCTACAATTAAAAAGACACCGGTTTGTTATTTAAAGTGCAATCCAGCATGATTGAACCACCCAGGCTATCCACCCAGCATGGTTCAAAGTCAGTTCACAAAATAGCTTTTCTTCATCAAGGGCTTCTTTGGAGATTTATCTTGATGACTGCTTTCAATTTTCAGAAGCTACTGACTGGTTTTCAAGGCTATCCAGAAGGAAAAACCAGTAAAACGTGGAAAAGATATATACTCATTTACCAGTTTTTATACCAGAACAGTGCTCAAGTACATTCATATCCAATTATTACCTTTCTTTTTCACTTTTTTCCCCATGTGGTTACTTTTTCATTCTCATCATTTCTTTTATTAGGCTATACAATCATGTAGTGACATGACGTTCTGTATTAGTTTTGATTTGTGGGCTATTTGAACTCACAATGAACTAGGATGAGAAGAATTCATCCACATCTTCAAAAAAGAAATCAATCCCATTAAACCTAAAGAAACAACAAACACAGTGTTTAAATTGGCACTAGAAAACAGGTTGGTATGATTTGTATAGGCCCGAAACGTCAGCCTTCCTGCTCCTACGATGCTGCTTGGCCTGCTGTGTTCATCCAGCTCTGCACCTTGTTGTCTCTGGTATGATTTGTATGTTTCTTTACATTTCATCATGCGGTCAAATAGTTTTTTGGCAGCAATACACACCTCATTTGGACACACCTTTTGTTTCTTTATCCATCTTTTTGATGCTGCTGCATTACAAAATCATTTGTTATTTAATCTTCATCCGCCCTTCATCTCATCACATCCCTTCTCCTTTGTTCTTCCTGCCCGTTCCTCCTTGCACTGTCTTAAAGAAATTTAAATGTTAATCTATTTCTAGTTCCGATGAAAAGTTAATCTGAAAGGTTACTCTGAGTGGAATCTTCCTTCATGCGGTTAAAATGCTTTGTCAGGTAGTACTCACAGCGTCCAATCCACCTCGGCTTGAGACAATTTTTCTCATGGAATCTTCTGCCGTCACTTCAGAAATTATCCAACTGGCCTCTTGAGTACCTTTCCTGGGGAACTGCACATCCAGGGGGGCAGACTTGCTTGCCACTGCTGAGACCTTCTGGCATTCATGCCATTGACACCACATTAAAGGTCACCTGCACACAACATTTGACAGTGTAAGCCAGGAACTGGCCCTCACTCTGTGGTGCTCGGCTGTTATCACTAAGGACGTGATCCAGAGGAAATCAAAGCTCGCTCTCCATTTTGCAGTCTGGAACCTGGAGTTGCTCAAGGACAGGAGGGCAGTCCTTTGTCCTGCAGGAAAGTACGAGCTCATGCACTTCAGTAGGAAGAATCAAAGGACAAGTATTATTTCAACTGAGAGAGACTCCGAAAAAGTGCAGTATAGAGGGCCCTGGCTCTGGGAATAATAAAAGATTGACATGCAGGTGCAGCAAGTAATTAAGAAGTCAAATCGAGTTTTGGTCTTTTATTCCTAGGAGGCTAGAAATTAAAAATAGGGAATTTGTGTGAAAAACATGCAGGACATTGGTGACGCTGCGCCTGGATTACTGTGTCTATAGATGTGAGACTGGAAAAGCACAGCAGGTCTGACAGCATCAGAGGAGCAGGAAAGTCAACATTTCGGGCTGAAACCCTTCATCAGGACTGGATTATTGTGTAAAGTTTTGGTCCCTGTATTTAAGAAAAGATATACTGCATTGGAGGTTGTTCCAAAGAGATTCACTAGGCTGACTCCTGGGATGAAGGGATTAACTGATCAAGAACAGAGCAAGAACAAGAAACAGATTTGGTCTTTACTCATTAGAGTTGAGAAGAGTGAGGGGTGATTTGATCGAAGCATACAGGATTTTGATAAGGCTTGAAAGGCTAGATGCTAAGGAGATGTTTCCACTATCAGGGAAATCTCAAATTGGAGATATAGTGATAGCTTAAGGGTAACACTTTCAAAACTGACCAGTGAAGGAATTTCTTCTCTCACAGGGTAGTGAATGTCTGGAATTGACTCCTGAGATCAATACAGTACTCAAATGATCTGAGAATTTTTTTAGAAATGCCTCTGGTGAAAATTTTGAGTGTAGCATATACAATTGTTAATGATGAGAACTATGTGGAAATGCAAATTATTTAGAAAAAAATTTAAAGAGTTTATTCCACCATTGCCAGATGGTGTTTAATATTGAGAAATGTAAAATAATGCACATTGATCTAAAAACAGCAAATGTGATTCCAGATTTAAGGGTATATGATTAAATTAGGTGCATCATGAATAAAAATGTGCTTGCAACAGATGATCAGATATTGAATGTGTCACCAGAGTGATCATTATAGCAAACACTCACAAGGGAGCCTCAAATACTGAGTTGTACAAAGACATTCATAGGATTTAATCAGTTAAACTTATATTGACATTTTACCTACATTAGTAGAAATGAAGTAACACCTGCAGCTGAGGGTAATACAAAACACATAAATTCCTGAAAAATTCAGAAAATAATTTAAATATTTAGAAAAAGCTCTGAAGGAGCATTAGTTAACATAAGCCTCTTTCAGTCAAAGGTAATAGGACATGTGATCAAAGTGTTGAGAATTATGCAATGGTAAACGCTATCAAAAAAATCTTATAAATTTGGGAATGTATATTTTGGAACCCTGTTTTTAATTTAACGTATAATGACAGGGGTATTGTGATCTCAAGTCTACCAGACATCAAGCTTGAGTGGTTTGATTTTTGGGACATTAAAGGGGATCCAGAAATTTTAACTGGGAAGGAGATGTAAGTTGATTCCACTTGGAGAAAATGGCAGAAGCTTCTTTTCTAACAGTGGGTAGACTCTGAATCACAAAAGACCCAGAAAACAGTTGAGAAAGTCAGGTTGTTAACAGTTGCCCTTATTTCCAAGAGGAAAAAGAAAGAGTTGGTGACTCAATATAAAGGAACTTCCAGCAGTAAGTGGTGAAGGTGAAGGAGAGTGCTGGGCAGCATAGCCCAAACAGTTGTGCTGGGACCTCCAGTAGCAGATGGCATCAATAAGAAACAGCACAGGCCAAGGCTGTATGAGCAGTCAAACAGACACTCCCTCGAGGAAAGGGTATCTTTGAGGGAAGGAAGCCTAAAGGGGAGAAGAATCAGATATAGGATTCCTCAACTAGATGTAAACCACAGGCTTAAATACCCTGTGTTCCTTGCTCTACCTCAATTTCCTTTCATGTTTGTACACATCTGATATCAGTGTAATAAAGAATCCCTGCTTCATGATCTTTTGTCCATCCACATGTTCAAATCTCATGTTAGATACAGGATAGATAATCCGCATTAGGATACTATACTTATTGATTCATGTTGCAAAGATTTAGATGTGGAGAGGGGAAGAGTTGAAGATATCCTTGAAAACTCACATTCATGCTTAATCTTCCAGGATCCAAGAGGAGAGTAGATATAAAACATAGAACATAGAAGAGTACAGCACAGAAACAGCCCCTTCACCCAACCATGTCTGTACCAACCATGATGCCATTCCAGCCAAAAAACCAAAGAACTGCAGTTGCTGGAAATCAGAAACAAAAACAGAAATTGCTGGAAAAGCTAATAGGTTCTAGCAGCATCTGTGGACAGAAAACAGAATTCATGTTTTTGGTCCAATGACACTTCTTCAGAAATCTGATTCCATTCCATGCCAGACCATGATGCCATTCTAAACTAATTGCATTTGACTGCACATGATCCATATCCCTCTAATCCCTACCTATTCGTTGTCTTTCTAAATGCGTCTTAAATGTTGCTGTCATAACTGTTTCTAAGACCTCACTCACAGTGAGTTCCAGGTACCTACCACCCTCTATGCAAAAATTTTACTTTTAAACAGTGTCTGATATTTCCACCCTGGGAAAAAGACTCTAACAATCCACCATAGCCATGCCTCTCATAATTTTACACACTTCTATCAAGTCAACTGTCAGCCTCTGACACCCTAGCAATAACAATCCACGTTTGTCCAACCTCTCCTTGTAGCTAATACACTACAAACCAGGCAACATCCTGGTAAACCTCTTTTGCACCTTTTTCAAAGCTTCCACATTCTTCCTGTAGTGTGGCGACCAGAACTGCGCACAATTCTCCAAATGTGGCCCTATATAAGGTCTTATACAGTTGCAACATTTGCCATAACTATTATATACAATGCCTCACCCAATGAAGGCAAGTATGCCATATGCCTTCTTTATCAACTTATCCACTTGTGTTGTCTGGTTCAGGGAGCTATGGATTTGTACCCAAGATCCCTTTGTATATCAATGTTCCTAGGGGTCCTGACACTTACTGTAAGTTTTTCTCTTGCATTTGACCTCCCCGAATGCAGCACCTCATGCTTGTCTGGATTAAACTCCATCTGCCATTTCTCCGCCCAACTTTCCAACTGATATATGTTGTGCTGTATCCTTTGACAACCTTCTTTACTATCTACAACTCCACCAATGTTTGTGCTATCTGCAAGTTTACTAATCAGACCACCGACATTTTCATATAAGTCATTTCTATATATTACAAACAGCAGAGGTCGCAGCATTGATCCCAGCAGAACACCACTAGTCATGGACCTTCAGGCAGACAAACAGCACTCCTCATTTACCCTCAGTCTTCTATGACCAAGCCAATTTTGTACCAACTCATTGTGGATCCCATGTGACTTAATTTTCTAGACCAGCTTACCATCGTCAAATGCTTTGGTAAAGTCCATGTAGACTGCATCCATGCCCAACCCTCATCAATCATCTTCATCCCTTCTTCAAAAAAACTCAATCAAGTTTGTGAGACAAGACATCCCCTGCACAAGGCCATGCTGACTCTCCATAATAAGTCTATTCTTTTCCAAATGCAAGTAAATTCTGTTCCTAAGAACCTTTTCCAAAAATTTCCTATCACTGATGTAAGGCTTTACAGGAAAGATGTGGAAATGTTGGAAAACATGCAGAGGAGATTTACCAGGATGTTGCCTGGAATGGAGGGAAGGTCTTACAAGGAAAGGTTGAGAGAGCTAGAGCTTTTCTCTTTAGAATGACGAAGGATGAGAGGTGACTTGATAGACGTGTAAAAAATTATCAGAGGTATAGAGTGGACAGCCAGAGACTTTTTCCTAGGGTGGAGGTAGCTATTATGAGGGGGCATAGTTTGAAAGTGAGTGGAGGTAGATATAGGGGAGACGTCAGAGGGAGGTTCTTTACTCAGAGAGTGGTAGGGGCATGGAATGCATTGCCAGATAGGGTAGTGGCATCGGCCTCATTAGGGGCATTTAAGTAGCTATTAGATAGGTATATGGATGATAGTATAAGGTAGAAGTGGAGGTTAGATAGACCTTAGGTTTAGGGTAAAAGTTCAGCACAACATCGTGGGCCAAAGGACCTGTACTGTGCTGTACTGTTCTATGTTCTATGTTCTAAGTCTCACCGGCCTATAAATTTTCTAGATTATCCCTGTTGCCCTTCTTAAACAAGGGAACAATATTGGCTATTCCCCAGTCTTCTGGGACCTCGCCTATAGCTTAAGAGAATACAAAGATCTGTGGCAAGACTCCAGCAATGTCCCTCCTTGCTTCCCTCAGCATCGTAGGATTGGTCCCCTCAGGCCCTGAGGACATATCTACCTTAACGTTTTTCAAGACACCTTACATCTCCTCCTTCCTAATATTGACATGCCCTAGAATATCAACATACCCCTCACTAAATTTACCATCATTCATGTCCTTCTCATTAATGAATACCGATGTGAAGTATTCATTAAGGACCTCACACTCCTTTGTCCTTGAGTGGATCTACCCATTCACTAGCTACCATCTTGCTCTTAATATACATATAAAAAGCCTTGGGATTCCTGTTAATCCTAACTGTCAAGAATATTTTATGGCCCCCTCTGAAATTTCGATCATCTGGTTTGGTTCATTTCCCACTACATGGTCTTGTGTGGCCCCTTCCATAGTTGGACTATCTATATGTTGTTTCAAGAAACCCTCCTGAATGCACCTATCAAATTCTGCCCCATCTAAGTCCTTGGCACTAAGAAAATCCCAGTGAATAATATGGGAAATTAAAATTACTCACTTTCACAGCCCTGCTATTTTTACTTCTTTCCAATGATCTGCTTACATATTTGTTCCTCTATCTCTTGCTGGCTATTGGGAGCCCTATAGCATAACTCCATCATCATGATTGTACCTTTCTTTTTCCTAAATTTTACCCATATGGCCTCACTGGATGAATCCTCCAAGATGTCCTCTCTTAGTGCAGCTGTGATATCCTCCCCTACCCTTTTTATATCCCTCTCTATCATGCCTGAAATATGTAAACCCTGGAACATAGAGCTGCCACCCCTGCCCTTCTCTCAACCAACTTTCTGTAATGGTTATCACATCATAGTTCCAGGTACCAATTCAGGCTCTAAGATCATCTACGTTACCTGTTATACTTTGTGCATTAAAATAAATATGCTTCAGACTACCAGTCCCACATTGCTCATTAATCTGGTCCTGCTTCTTCTCTCTGTTTGACCTTATTGACTTAATATCAGCCTTCTCTTCAATCTCTCCACATGCTGACTTACTACTTTGGTTCCCAGCCCCCTGCCACACTAGTCTAAACCCTCCCATATTGGCAACAGGATGTTATTGTTCACCACACGGGAATGCAGGTGGGAGGTTGTGCTCACATTGAAATGACTAAAATCATGAGGTGTTAAAACAAGGCTAAGATAATGATTTAGATTCACCCAGCTTGTGCTTGATGAAGAAATTCCATAGGAAAAAAAAACCTTTGGAGCGACTGGTTAGCTTGGTCATCTTGATGATGAGTTTGCATCAGATTGGTGCCAACAGCTTGAGGTTTGAGCATTGTCCTGCCTGGTGTAGATTAACGATTACCTCATCATCCTACCCATTGTGGAGGTGCAGTGCATTAGACTGCCTTCTGGCAAAATACTGAAGAAAATCTGTTGCAATCTCATGGTACCTAATTTATTATCTTTTGTATATTTTTCCAATAATAAGATGATCTAAATTGTACACTGTTCTACATTGCAGCAAAAACAAATTGGTATACAATGTAACCTCCTCAGTTCCAAATAACTGAGACAACGCCACTTCACCTTGTAATTTTCTGGATTATAGAATGATGTTAGAATGCCACACGTGTGTGAACCAGAAAATATCACAGTTTTAAATATTTACTCAAAGTTTAAAACAGTGCTAAAACATTATAAAGCATACATAAAAGATGTTTTATTTGTTAGAATAAGGACATAAAAATTGGAAGCAGGATTAAGCAATTAAGCCCCTCAAGCCTGTTCCGCCATTTAGTATAATCATGGCTGATCTCATCTCGGTCTCCACATTTCTGCTTTCTCCCCATAACTCTTCAACCTGTTAGTAATTATATATCTATATATCTCTTCCTTTAATTTATTCAGTGTCCCTGAGTCCACCCCACTCTGGGGTAGTGAATTCCACAGGTTCACAATCCCCTGAGAGAAGCAATTACTCCTCATCTTTGTCTTCAATCTGCCACTAATTATTCTAAAACTATGATCTCTCATTCTAGATTGCCCACAAGGGGAAACATTGACTCTGTATCTACTTTGCCAATTCCTGTAGTATCTTGTATACCTCAATTAGATGTCCACTCACTCTCCTAAGCCCTAGCAAGTATAAGCCTCAACTGCTCAATCTCTCCCTACAAGTTAAGACTTTCATCTCTGGAATTAATAGAGTCATACAGCTTGGAAACAGACCCTTCGGTCCAACTAGTCCACACCGACCACGTTCCCAAACTAAATGAATCTCACCTGCCTGCATTTGGCACATATCCCTTCAAACCTTTCCTATTCATGTACTTATCCAAAGGTCTTTTAAACATTGTAACTGTACCTACATCCACTATTTCCTCTGGCAGTTCACTCCAAACACTAACAACTCTCTGTGTAAAAAGGTTGCCCCTCATGTACTTTTAAATCTTTTTCCTGTCACTTTAAAAATATGCTCCCTAGTTTGAACTCCCCCATCTTAGGGAAAAGACCTTTGCTATTCATCTTGTCTATGCTCCTCATGGTTTTATAAACTTCTGTAAAATCACCCCTCAACCTCCTACGTTCCAGTTAAAACAGTCCCAGCCTATCCAGCCTGCTTTTATAACTCAAACCTTCCGTTCTTCACTGTTCACTACACCACCGATTTTGGTGTCATAATGCAGACTTACTAACCATGCTTCCTATATTCTCAGTCAAATCATTTATAGAAATGACAAACAAAAGTGGACCCAGTACTGATCCCGGTGGAACACCACTGGTCACAAGTGTCCAGTCCAAAAAACAACTCTCCACCATCACCTGCAACCATAAAGCCAACTGCAATTGGCAAGCTCTCCCTGAATCCCACGTGATTTAATTTTATAAATTAGTCTACCATGTGGAACCTTATCAAAGGCTTTACTAAAGTCAAAGTAAACAATGTCTACTACTCTGCCCTAATCAGTCTTTTTGGTTACTTGGTTAAAAAACTCAAGCAAGTTCGTGAGATGTGATTTCCCTCACATAAAACCATGCTGACTATCCCTAATCAGTCCTTGCCTCTCCAAATGCAGCTAAATCCTATCTTTCAGAACCAACTTACCCACCACCAATGTCAGACTCACAAGTCTATAGTTTCCAGGTTCCCCCTTAAAGCATTTCTTAAATGAAGGCACAACATTAGCCACCCTCCAGTGCTCCAATACCTCACCCGTGGTTATAGGCGGTATAAATATTTCCACTAGGAGCCCCACAATTTCCTCCCTAACTTCCTACAATGTCCTGGGATACATTAATTAGATCCCAGAGATTTATCCTCCTTTATGTTTTCTGAGACCTCCAGCATTTTCTCTTCTGTAACGTGAACCATTTTTAAAACAGCAGTATTTATTTCCTTAAGTTCTGTAGCCTCCATTTCTTTCTCCCCAGTAAATATTCATTTAATATCTTTTCTATCTTCTGAGGTTCAACACAAAGACAACATCATTGATCTTTAAGGATCCCTACTCTCCAGCTGGTTGCTCTTTTGCTCTTAAGATACTTGTAGAATCTCTTTGGATTATCCTTAACCTTATCTGCCAAGGTTATCTTGTATCCCCTCTTTGTCTTCCTGACTTCCCTTTAAAGAATGCCTCTTCACTCCTTATACTCTTTTAAGAGATTCATTTGATCCTAGTTGTCTCTATCTAATATATCTCTGAACTTCACGAAACAGCCTCTAAAGTAATTACACTCTTCCTCACGTACGGCGACCAAAACTGTACACAGTACTCCAGATGCAATCTTAGCAAAGCCTTGCACAAATGCAACAACAATTCTCTACTTTAATGCTCCATTCCTTTGTAATAAATGCCAGAATTTCATTTGCCTCCTCATTACCTGCTTTACCTTCATACTAGCTTTCTGCAATTCATGCATAAGGACACCCAGATCCCTCTGCACCGAAGCATTTTGAAGTTTCTTTTCTGGCAATTCCAAACTATGGCCTAGATATTCTGGGCAGTGGCAATCAAAGTCAAATTGCTGCTCAGTGCCTTTTTTTTTCCATTAGCAACAAGCTTCACACTTCTAGCTGGGAATTCAGATCCTGACTTCCTCAGAAATGCAGAACATAAACCTGAAATCAGACAGTTCCCACTTATGCAGGATCAACAGTGAAAGTCAAACCAGGTCCCCTTTTACAGAAGCCAGTTGTTATGTTCTGAGATTTTACCATCTAGAAATACAGTCAGACATTTTGACAGCTGCTGTGAAAAGGTAAACATATGTTACATGAGAGATTAGAGTGGCAGCTAATTAAAGGACTAGGGTGCCAGGTGGGTAGCATACCAAGGTTGCCAGTTGGGTGTGGAGTTTGGAGCCATCTCAGGGGGTGAGTTGGGAAAGGCCGTCTGGTAGTAGCAGGGATGTAATGTCAGGCCAGCAGCATCAGTGAGGGTGGCATCAGATCTGGGGAGAGTGTGGAATCATGTTGGATTAGTGGAGTGCTGTCGGGGAGGTGGGCAGGCAGTGTTCAACGGATGTGGTTGGGGGAGGGAGGGGTGTTTGTGGAAGTGAGTGAGGAGTCTCAAAGGGTGATCTTAGCATTTATCTAAGAGTTAGATTAGGATTTTAATCCTCCAACTTTTCCTGGGTAACTACTAAATTACCAGAAGCAGAAAACTCCACATTCTCAGACTTGAATAGACCTTTCTGGCAGACTCCAATTTCAGCATCTGGAAACCCGTATGGTCCCAATGTGCAGCTCTGGTCTGCCATGCTCCAATGATTATCCATCAATCAGAATATCCAGGTCAATAGATTTCTACATGGGAAAGGTTCCAGTGTATTAGCTCAAATTTTTATGCCTGCTTTCCTAGCTTCCCTAGCTTCCCTGGCTTCAAGATGCAAAATCAAGAACTGTGTTTGTTTTTATAGTGACCTTACCTACTTACGGTCTCACACAGTTTGACCTGCATATCTGCATACCTTCTAATTCATTTAAATACCTTACAATTTAAGGTGTATTTCTTTTACATGATCTTAATTGCAAAATAAAATTTTATTTTGTTTTATATAGTTTTTTTACACTTTGAGGCACATCTGTTAAACTACTCAAGTCTTCCTTCAATTTGTCAGATCTGTGACAGTTCAGTGTCAGCAGCAGATTTCCCTCCATTTCTAAATTCACCCCTGGCTGAATTAATCTGCTTTCCGAGCTAAAGTTTATTGGGGAATCCCAGACTGACATCAACATATTCAGGAAACACTTAAAGATAGGGGAGCCTAGCACATCAGTGTAACAGGCAAAGTTAATGAAGCATTACAACCCCATTCAGCCAGAAGGTGATCTTGGCTTCCTCTTGAGGTCGCAAGCATCACAGATGCAAATCAATTTATATTATATCAAGAAAAGGCTGGAGGCATGGATAATGCAAAGATTATAGGCCCTGACAACTACCCAATATAGCACTGAACATTTATGCTCCAGAATTAACCATGCCTCTAATCACTACAGCTACAACACTGGCATCTACTTGACTTTGTGGAAATATGGCCAGGTATATCTTGTCTACAAAGTATAGATCAAAACCAATCTGGCCAATTACAGCCTCATCCACCTCCTTTTGATCAAAAGTAAAGTGATGGAGGGTAGCATTGACACTACGATCAAGTGGATTTATACATTCATAAACTCACTGATGTTCAATGTAGGTTCCACTACGGCTATTTGGCTCCTGACCTTATTACAGCCTTGTTCAAAACATAAACAAAAGAGCTAAACTCAAGAAGGGAGGTGAGAATGATTACTCTTGCCATCAAAGCAGCATTTAACTGAGTATGGCATAAAGGAGCCTTAGCAAAACTGAAGTCAATGAGAATCAAAGGAGAAGACTCCAGTTGTTGGAATCATAAGTACCACAAGCAAAGATGATTGTGGTTGCTGGAGGCCAGGCACTGACCAATTTTCAAAACAAAGCCTTAAACAGTTCTTAGGCTACTCAGTAGCACATTAAAGGGATTGAGGCCATGAGCAACACTTAAACATCTCTAAAGCCAAAATGGCATTTGACATACTTCAGCTTCCTTTGTAGTGTAGGACATAGCCCAGAAAACTACCTTTCTGCTCCAGTTTCACATCTGAAAGTTGCAAATTTCTCTTCTTATGAATTTGATTCTTGCTCCAGAATTTGAGTGTATAGAATGAAGTTTCAGTATATATATGAGAGAGTGCTTTAGCAACAGATGTGACGTTAAACAAAACACCCATTTCCCCATTTATATGAATGCAAAAGATCTCTTATTATGCATTAAAGAAAACTTTGGAAGTTCCTTGATGTCCATGTCATCACTTCTCTGTGATTGCTTGTCAATTATAGTTACCTTGATTGGATATACAGTACTTTCGGATATCTTGTGGGCAAGATTATCTTGATATCTTGACAGAATATCTCGATACACACAGGCAATAAGGATCACCAGTTCGACTGAGACAAAGTGACCATACTGGGACAAGCAAACTATAGACATGCAAGGGAATTTCTGGAGGCCTGGTTCTCAATGCAAGATTCCATTAACAAACACGTAGAAATAGACCCCGTATACATACCGCTGCTAAAAAACAGAACTGAAAGGGACAAGACCCACCATGCCAGAAGATCATGTAAATTTGGAACAGAACAGAACACCAACACTTTGATTAGAGGTCGCACTGATGATGTTGCCTGGAATGGTAATGACATATCTGCACACCATGGAACAACCGGCTCAGCGAACAAACAAACGACTGTAAGATTGTGACAACCACCAGATAATCTGATTTCGGAGAGAGGTGTAGGAATAAATGTTGGACAGGATAAAGTGAGTATTCCGCTGCTCTTCTACCATGAGACCCTCTACACAGGCCTCAGTTGAACATCTCATCCCAAAGTTGTCACTTCTGACATTGGATATAAGAGTTGAGAAGGCATGTTGAGGTTGTACAGGACATTGGTGAGGCCTTTTCTGGAGTACTGTGTCCAGTTCTAGTCGCCCAGTTAGAGGAAGGATCTTATTAAGCTGGAGAGGGTTCAGAAGAGATTTACCAGGATGTTGCCGGGTAAGGTTTGAATTATAAAGAAAGGCTAGAAAGGCTGGAGCTTTTTTCACTGGAGCTAAGAGGTCGAGAGGCAACCTGATAGAAGTTTATAAATTAATGAGGGGTATACTAAGAGTTTATTGTTATTGTTTTTTCCCTCGGATGGGGCATTTCAAGACTAGGGGGCACATATTTAAGATGGGAGGAGAGAGACTTAAAAAAGGCATGAGGGGAAATTTTTTTTTACACAGAAGGTGGTTCACATTACAATGTTTAAAAGACATTTACACAAGTACATGAATAGGAAATATTTGGAGGCATACAGGCCAGGAGCAGGCAGGTGGGACTAGTTTAGTTTGGGATTATGTTCGGCATGGACTGGTTGGACCAAAGGGTCTGTTTCTGTGCTGTGTAACTCTACGACTGGACTCTACCTGCTGCAGAACCTTGCTGCCATAGTTGTGGGTGGTGACATGTCTGGTTCCAGTGTTTATGTTGCTGAATGCACTACATTCTGTTACACCTCATTAAGAAACAAAACCAGTTTCATGAAATTGTTCATGGTTTGTGTTGTCTTGTGGACTAAATAATGAAGTTCACAATACAAAGTATGTATTGTGAATGGCGTAGGAATGTGGGAGTAAGAGAAATTTATAGACGACATTGCAAATTCAAATGCTGTTCTACAAATCCATCAATTGCTTAACCATTGAAGTGGTAGCCAGATGCACTGAATAACTAATATAATTTCAAATTAATTATTGAAATTTCAAGCGTTTCATCAAATATGCTTAACCAATAATTTTAATAACTTTATGTTTGTAATAAGCATTGAAATGAAATTAATTAAATTTCCATCTTATTTTATGCTCGCATAAGTATTCCACTCAGAGCACTGTAAAATTGTGCCAGAATAAGATTTTGGTCTCAGGATAAGATATAAAAGTTCAAAATAAAAAAGACCCTATACTTAGATATCATTGTTAGCAATTTATAAGGCAGTGTAAATGTGGTCATACAGCATCATGTGTCCTCCATTTCAGCAGAAGTACTAATGAACTTAAAATGCAATAGGTTAATACCTGTACTAAATCACAGATAAGGAAATCCCTTTCTCTTTTAACATTGGTGTTCATCATTTCCAATCTCAAAAGTTTAACTTGGGTAGGCATGCTATGTTGTGCGAGAAAACATTAAGTTCTTGTTTTGTATTTTGCATTGTTTATCACTGACGTGTTGTTACCAGCTCAAAGTATGTATATTCATGTGAATTAGCAATTAATTAATTAATATTTACTATGCTGTTTAAAGGAGTCTTGGACTGAAATGGAGAAACATAAGTTTTTGTCATGCACATAATTTGTAGCTACAATATCAATACAGGAAGCCCACACATTCATTACATTTGAGCAGGGAACAAAATGCTGGGATATTAATTTTGTGTAGTTTAGAACAGCAGCACTTCTCAAATAGCAACTTGTGGATTTTTGTGTTTAAGTGCATTCACCAAAAATTGCTATCTGATTTGTGCCTTAATAAGGAATGCTGCTAGCCTCATCATTACATTCATATCTTCATCCTGTTATAGAAGTGAAAAAAACACATCACAGCCTATAAAATTCACCAGTTAATGATCCAAAAACAAACGCAAATCTTTCAATATTCACATCAAAATTATAATTGAGTAAGCAATTTGACGTACAATCCTTATAAAATGTTTTCAGAATTTCTGAGTGATTATCCTGGTGATATTGAGGCAAATGAAATTCTTGGTAAAAGGACAGAACAAATTCGGTTCATATGTTCTCCCTGTCTAATGTGCAAATGACTAAATACAGTCTAAATATATAGCACTGGAAACAAACTATTTGAATGATAGTTGAGTGTCAATAAAATTCCCCTCATATATCAAATGATCGAAACCACCCCATTGCTATTTGTTGAATAGACAGTAATTCATTCTCATTTGATTTTTCAAAAGAAACAAAATGCTTTTCTTTGAGTCAACTGAGAATGTCAGAAGGTCCTGGCACCAAAAAGGCAGCAAAATAGTTAACTGTTTCACTGCATACTTAAGATGAACAGAACTGTTTTGTCTATGAAGAACAATAGAGCAGTGTCTTTTCTTATTTTGTCTGTGTTTAGCAGATTAAATTGTATTATATATTGAATGAATGCAAATGAAACTATCAGGGTCGTTCCTGTAGTTAATAGACAAGAATAGAATCAAGGTCTTTCACTGGATTTCTTTAAAAATTGATTGATGAATACTACAATCTCTTTACATAACAAGGGACATTGCAGTATGCTTTTCTGTTTAAAAAAATACATTATGAAATCCATTATGACTAAAAGCTCACTGCCTCCAGAGAAGTTAATTTTATCCTTTTGTGCATACAATGGGTGGAATTTAATGCCCATTGCTCAGCGGTGAATTGAGAAATGGTGGGGGAGGATATTGATCATCAGGGAGATCCTGGCTGGAGTGTGCTGCCTGGAAATCAACTGAGGCCCTTAGCGGAACACTTAATGACCATTTAGGGTTTCATGCAGCCTTCACTGGTATTCAATAGCCTTACTTTTTCTTCTGACTCCTCCACTTTGTCTCGCAGCAAACCACCTCCCCACAGCTCCCATCACACCCTCACTTACTTTTCTCCACAGATCCAAAGTCAGCCCCTGACACAGGCCCAAGCATATCATTGCCACTGCTCTCAGTAGCTCCTAGAGAGATGGCAAAGTCCCAAATGAGGTCTAGCAGTTTCAAAATTAGAATCTAGGCATACATCTGGAATTTATGATGATCATTTCCCAGAAAAGTAATGAAGAAAATTTCATAAATGGATTCCAAAACACTTTAAAGTCAAAGCAGATGTGTTAGTAACTGCGAAACAGAAAGACTGCTTAACATTTTGAGTGGAGAGTCTTTGCCAAAACTGGAAACAGAGGTTTAGCAAGGTTCCAAAATAAGACAATGGAAGGGAAGGTGAAAGAAAATAGTTTGAAGGTAAGCATCAGGAATGATGGCTTTATGGAACTGGTGGTTGGAACTTAAAAATGGCAGCAGGATCTCTATGACTATCGCCAAAGCCACTGCTGACTTGATTCCCAAGAACCCTGAGGGAATTAAGTCCCTACTTGGTAGAGGGAAGCCTGTTGCTGGGCTTTCTGCTCCATGGGGAACATTTAATTCCTGGAGTTGTTACAGTCAGGTGGAAATCTTACCCCAAGTGCAGCTAACCAACCCAAGCCTGGTATCCCTCCATTACTGGCAGCAGCAACTGGGAGAATTAGCTGCCGGCAGTAACATGCTCGAACCTTTATCAGTGGCAATCCTATCACCCAAAAAGCAGCTAATGTGTTTAATAACCAAATGCAGGGCTTTTGAATGGCTAGCAAAGTGGTAAATGTGAGTGAGTGATGTACAAAGATACCCTCAACACAGGTCATGTCTGTCAGCTCCAGAATGTCCTGCAATTCTGTCTAAGTATGTACACGCCTAGACATACCTGTGAATACAATGTGTGCAATACTGCCTAGGTCTCTTTCCAAGGTCAGCTCAGAATGTTCTGAACATTTCTGCGCACATATACAATTTAGACAAAAAGATCAAATAAGATCAGCTGGAGCTTATATGGGGTGTAGATGGTATGGTGCTGTAAATGGTCAATAGGTCTGATTTGTAAAAATAAATTCCAGTTTGAAATAATGCTAAGTGAATTACTGAGGCACCTCTTAAAATTGTTCTTGAGAAAATTACAACAAATCTGCACGCACGGAAATAACAATTCCATAATTTACAGCAACAGATGAACACAGCACTTTTAAAATGGCATGTATGAACACATCTAAAATAATGTCAGAAAGGCTCTTCAACAGAAGGAACAATTTGTATCCACATGGCAGTTTGAATGTATTAAAACAGCCCAAGCACTTCACAGAAGTGTTATCAAACAAATTTGACATTAGGTCACACAGGGAAATATTCAGGGTGGGTAACCACTGGTTCATGCCAGCAAAAACCAAAATGGCATCCAATTTTTAACTGCATCTGTTTTATTTCGTTTTCCGTTGCCTTGTAAAATATTGTGAAGATTCGTTACGTCACAGAAAGTAGAAACAGAAGTTAATCCAAGCAATGAGGCTCTGGGAGCCTACAAAATACCTGAGCAGTATGCAAATGACTCTGCTATGAGCTGGGAGAAAGGAGTGAAGCGCAGTCACCATACATACAGTGCAGTGAGCCAGGTGTCTCACAAAAAAGGGGAGCACAAGTAAATATTTACAGAGAGCAATAGAATGATCACCAAATAGATCCGTGATTATTTGAGGCTGGTGTCGGGAATCAGATGTATTTAATACATTTTTGGACTGTGGCTTGAGTCTTGTACTGCAAAAGTCTGAAGAAAAATGTTTAATCCGTCCCATCCTCAGTACTATTTCAGAAGTATTAATTATGAAAAACTCACTCATGCTTCAGAGCCTCATCTAAATTAGGTGTTTCCTGAATTTTCAATTCTGACAATTTACTGGTCAAATTTTAATCATTTCCTAGAATTCATGCAAGAATGATTCAAACTGGTCTCCCACCTAACTTTAAAGAGCAATTATTAGCTAGCAATTTGAAATTAAGTTCATGAGGAGTGGGTGCATGGGAAGACCAAGAACTGATACTTTCAAGCCAGCAAACAAAAATGGAGTAAAATATACTATGAAATATGATTAGGGATCACAGTACCCAGACACATCCAATTAGAAGCCATTTCCATGCTACTAATTCCATAGCATGAAGAACTCAAGTGACTATTCCCAGCTTTGTAGATTTAAAAAGTTCATTAATATTAAAAGAGGTGATAATTACTCAACTAATCTCCCAGACGAAACTATCTGGTCTTCAATAGCACTCCACTTCTCAACTGCAAATCTGAAAAATGGTCCAATGCCAATTTCATAGCATCTTACGTAATTAACTCAAGCACAGGAAAAAATATAGTAAAAAATGAAGTATAGGATTGCAAGTTTGATTTTCAAAAAGGTTGCTTACTTGAGATTTATTTGCCAATTTTGCAGACTCTTTGAAAAGGGCAGACCTGGAAAATAAAATCTGTGCCAAATTTTTCCAGTTCTATCCCCCAAATCCCCAATTCAAGAAATAAGAACAGAAATTCCTCAAAGATCATCTGGAAATTTATTATTAATGCAAATAAAGGCAAGTACATTAAACCCACCAAGGCTACCAAACACCAGTACTACTTTAATTGTATCCAATAATTGCACAGCATAGTCGCATGGACTCTCTGAACAGAGCTGGAATTCAAGCTTGTGAATGACAAAGTAGAAATACCAACTCTGATTTTTGTTTTAAATGTAGAATTTCCAGTACTACACAGCAATACCAATCCAAACAGTAGCTACATACTGATTTAGTAAGCTGAAATTTGCCATATGCTATCAGGTGTACAACTTCACATAGAAAATACTTACCTTGCTGACTTACCTTCAGCAGAACAACAACACATCATCACTCTTAGGTAGTTCTTTGTCTTATGACAGTGAAAGGCAAACCAAGGCAGGACTTACACAATTAATGGTAGGGCCCTGGGGAGTGTTGCCAAACAAAGAGGTTCAGCAGTGCACTGAGTATTGGAGACAACAAGGTGCAGAGCTGGATGAACACAGCAGGCCAAGCAGCATCA